>NW_005871217.1:2556085-2558080 GCF_000147115.1 Myotis lucifugus | reverse complement strand
ACAAGCCTGTTTTCTTTATTTTTAGTAAAATCGTCTTTACTGGGGAAGGACCCGGTTTCGTTCACGCCCGTGAAACTCCCCAGGACGTGAACTCCGAGAAGTACCATTGAGAAACTGCGCGCGGGGCTTTTCTGCGCATGCGCGACGCATCTGCTGGGCGGGGCCTCGGGGCTAATGACGCCGGGAGCTTTGTGACGCAGTGGCGCGCTGAGGTTGGGAGACACCACCTGAAGCCCAGCCCGCCCTCTTCCGCTAAGGCCTCCGGCATGGAAACATCTGAACCACGTGCCGGAAACCAGCTCACGCCGACGCCGCCGCGCCACTCCTTGTCTTTCGGCGCCGAGCTGCCGCGCATGTCATCGCGAGACCAACTCGCCGAAATGGCCGCGTCCACTCAAGGTAAGGACGAGCACGCGCGCTGCCGGCGTCGCGGGAGCCGCCTTCCTCGGCTGCGGAAGCGGGAGGCTCCACAGCCCGGCAGAGCTCCCCCGGGAGCCCTAACAGCGCCGGGACGGGGTGGGCGTCCGGGGTTTGCCCCTGTCCCGGCCGTTCCCAGGGTCCGGCCAAGGTCAGGCGCCAGGCAGGGGCTGATCGGCCCGGGGTGTTGCCTCCTGTCGGGCTCAGACTTCCGGCGCCGCCCCCAAAACCTACGCCCTGAGACATTCCGTCCCTGTTCCGTTCCTGTTCTCCGTAGGTCGGGCACTTTGAGACTAAGGCGGCTTATTTCTCCCTTTGAACGCTCATGTCAAACCCCTGGCAAGTGTTTTTCTGTGTGCAAGGCGCCTCCTCTGGCGGTGTTGATGATTTTTAAAGAGTAATATCCTTGGGATGGTACTTTGAAATAGGCTTTTCTTTAGTCTGCGTAAAGGAAGATTCCCAAGAATATAATACGCAGGGGAACACGTCTTTAAATCATGCTCTTGCCCTACTTTGAATACTTCATAGTCGTAGTCAATTCAGTACTTGCTTACAAGATTCAAGTACTAAACAGAGCCATGGAACAGACTGACAATCTCAGGGAAAGGGGGTCGGAGTGGGTGGAAAGAGATTAACCAAAGAATTTCTATGCATAACCCATGGACACAGCATCTGTAATACTTTCAACAAATATAAAAATATATTTTTATTGATTTCAGAGAGGAAAGGAGAAGGAGAGAGAGATAGAAACATCAATGCTGAGAGAGAATCATTGATTGGCTGCCTCCTGCACGCCCCACACTGGGGATCGAGCCCACAACCCTGGCATGTGTCCTGACCGGGAATAGAACTGTGACCTCCTGGTTCATAGGTCAATGCTCAACCACTGAGCCACACCATCCAGGCTAAAGATAAAAATTTAAAAATCAATTATATAAACTTAAAATTACATAAATTATGCCCTGGCTGGTGTGGCTCAGTGGATAGAGTGTCTACCTGTGGACTGAAGGGTCCCCAGTTCAATTCCGGTCAAGGACACTTGCCTAGGTTTCAGGCTCGATCACCAGTGGGGGGTGTGCAGGAGGCAACCGATCAATAAGTCTCTCCCATCATTGTTTCTATCTCTCTCTCCCTCTCCCTTCCTCTCTGAAACCAATTTTAAAAATTACATAAGTGATGTTAAAACAAAGAGTGAAAATAGTCAAAACTTATCACTTTATTATTTGCCATGTTTTACTGTTATTTATGCTCTTAAGGCTATTTACATTTATTGTATCTATGTGATGGAAATGACAGTATGGTGCACTACTCTATCTCTTCCCAAACTGTGTTCAGTGATGTCACAATTCAGTGATGTCACAGTCACAGTGAGTGAATACACCAAGGAAATGGGCACACCCCCCAACTGTTAAACAATCAGCCCTCCCCCCAAACTGTTTGTTAAACATTTATAAACATACCACTGAATATAGATGACTAAGGGATTGCAATGCACAATCTAATTATTTTCCGCAGAGCAGTCTGCCCTTACTTCAAACTGTGCTAGTTTGATCAAGTATTTGCACCTAGGAAATTATT
>NW_005871217.1:2545585-2555497 GCF_000147115.1 Myotis lucifugus | reverse complement strand
TTCTTTGACCTTTGTTCTTTTCCCCCCAAAATTGCTTTGGTCACTTATGGCACTTGGTGTTTTCCTAAATGGTTGCAGCAACATCTTCCATTCCACGTGCTTTTTTTTCACTGTGACTTTGACATTCCTTCTGAGACAGGCTAGTAAGCCAGGATACACCCAATAGGGAAACTGAAACAGATAGTTAAACAGCAGTTTGCAGCCATCTAGTAATTTCTATCTTCCCTAAACCAGGGACACTAAGAGTAAATGGTTTCCATTTCTCGCCCACCAGAGGGAAAATAGCTTAAACCACCCTACTCCCGGAGACAGCAGGAATCCAAATTAGTGCCATTTGCCAACCACACCCAAGGACAGATGGAGTTGAGACTAAATCCCATTTTGGTACATCAGCATAAAGCTGATGAGTATTCTATTGAGATCCTCCCCTAAATGCCCAGCCTTTCAAACCCCTCAAAAATAAAGGTCCACTCCCCCACTCCCTTCTTCCCCTACAGGCATGCATCTCCTAAACTCAACCAGACCTCAGTTCTTGTCTCCTTGAAGGAAAGATTTCAATCAAGAGACAAAATGTAGAGAAGCAAGCAAGAATTTATTGACTGAAGCAGAAACATGCTTAGGACAGTGGAAGGGCATAGAAGAAGCAACAGGAGAGCCTAGCTGGGCTGCTTTGGCTCACTGGGAAGTCAGAGAAAAGGGGGCCTTGGAGACAGGTTCAGGGGTTAGCCCAGGACAAGCTATCGCTGCCCACTGCTCCCCTGGTTGTAAATGTCATGAGGTCCCTTAGAGGTTAGGGGATACATGCCTGTGGGGGGAAGAGAGGGGAAGGGAATGGCACAGGCATGGTCCCAGGAGGGAGAGCACCCTGAGACTGAGCTGCTGCTGCCCATTGCATCCCTGGTTGTAAGTCTCATGGGCTCCCTTAGATGTTTGGGCATACGTGGCAGGGCATAAGGGGTGGGGAGGGGGAGCACACAGGGACCTTAATTTTCAGGAGTTAAGGGTTGGGCATTTATGGGAGTTCTTAGGGGTGGATCAATAGAATATTCATCAGCTTTATGCTGACATACCAAAATGAGTTTCTCTTAATTTATCTGTCCTTGGGTGTGACTTGCAAATGGCACTAGTTGGATTTCTGTTATCTGTCTCACTGAGTAGGGTGACTTAAGCTATTTATTCTCTGGTTGGGGAGAAGTGTCTTTGGTTTAGGGAAGATAGGATTTACTCGGTGGCTGTAAACTGCTATTTAACTACTATCTGTCTTAGTTTCTCCTATTCCACTTGTCCTGGAATTTTCCTAGCTTCTTAGTATTCTGTATCACTAAGTGAGCCCACAAGGCTTGCAACCAGGGCAGTGAGGGGTAGTGGCATTTCATCCCAAGCAAACCCTCCTGAACCTGTCTCCAAGGCCTCCTTCTCTCTGACTTTTTAGAGAGCTAAAGCAACCCAGCCTAGGCTCATTTCCCCACCCAGTACTTCTCCTGTTATCCTAAGCCCTTCCTTGTCCCCAGCTTTAATAAACATCCTCTAAAATTCACCTGGACTCATGAAACGTTTCCTTCATGAAGTAAGAAACCACACACTACTGGCTGAGTCTAGGCAGACCCTTAGGCCAGGTCCCCTTCCTGGTAACACTTCCACTGAGTTGATGGGGTCTGTATTCCCTCTTGAATCTGAGCGGGAGTTTGTGGCTGATCCAACAGGATGCAGTGGAAGTAACACTGCTTGGCTTCTGAGGCTAGGCCTTAAATGGTCATTCTGCCCACCACTCAGACTCCCTCGCTCTCTCACTTTCTCCTTTGGAACAGGCACCCTTGAACCTAGGCACCATGCTCTAAGGCCGTCCAAACTAACCACATAGAGGGGCAGCCTGTGTGTGTGACTGTAGTAGATGATTTCAGACCCCTGCCTGTAAGTCTTGTAGTTGAAGCCTCACACATCATGCAACTGGCATGTGCTGTGATGCTGCACCCAGTCTTAATGCCTGATCCACAGAGTCTGAGAGCACAATCAATGATTGTGTTGCTCCATGAAGTTTTGGGGGTAATTTGTTTTATAGTCATAGTAACTGGAACAGTACACTGGGCCCTTTGCATCTTCATATTCATTTTAGAAGAAGTTTGTCAATCTTATCTTATATAATAAAAGCCTAATATGCTAAGTGTCTGGTTGTCTAGTGACTGGTAGACTGTTCAACCAATCAAAGTGTAATCCTACTATATAAAAAGCCTGGGGCTGTCACAACCAAAACAACTGGATGGAGAACCCAACGGCGGGCTGTTTAGGGTGACAAGGTTGGCAGGGGGTTAGTGAGGGACAACCAAACAACTGAACAGCAGGCTGTGTGGGGTGACCAGGCCTGCAGGGGGGGCAGTTGGGGGTGACCAGGTCTGCGGGGGGGGGGGCAGTTGGGGGTGACCAGGCCGGCAGGGGTGGCAATAAGGGGTGACCAGGCTGGCAGGGGGGGAAGTTAGGGGCAACCAGGCTGGCATGGGGGGCAGTTGGAGGTGACCAGGTCAGCAGGGGGGCAGTTGGGGGTGACCAGGCCAGCGGGGGGGGGCAGTTAGGGGCGACCAGGCCAGCAGAAGGGGGCAGTTGGAGGCGACTAGGCTGGCGGGGGTGGCAGTAAGGTACGACCAGGCCAGCCGGGGGGGGGGGGCAGTAAGGGGCGACCAGGTCGGCAGGGGGGCAGTTAGGGGTGACCAGGCCAGCAGGGGGGAAGTTTGGGGTGACCAGGCTGGCGGGGGGGGGGCAGTTGGGGGTGACCAGGCCGGCAGGCAGAGGCAGTTAGGGGTGATCAAGGATGGCCAGGGGGGCCAGTTAGGGGCGATAAGGCAGGCAGGCAGGTGAGCAGTTAGGGACCAGCGGTCTCGTATTGTGAGAGGGATGTCCGACTGCCAGTTTAGGCCTGATCCTAGGGAACCGGGCCTAAACTGGCTGAGGGCCCCCCCCCCCTCTCCAACAAAATTTGTTGACCTGGGCTCTAGTTATGTTAAAGCAATCACATGCTCGCTTAAGATGTGCACTGACCACCGGGGGCAGACGCTCCGACCGTTTGAGGTTAGCTTGCTGCTGGGCCAATCGGGACTGAGCGAGATGGGCCGGACATGCCCCAAAGCCCTCCTGTGGTCCCTCCCCGGCTGGCCAACCTCCCGCATCCCTCCCTGGCTTGCCGGCCCCGATCCACCTCGATCGGTCCCGATTGGGACTGGGCGAGACTGGGCCAGATGGGGCCGGACATGCCCTGGAACCCTCCCACGGTCCCTCCCCAGCCCCGATCATGCACTGGTGGGGTCCCTTGGCCTGGCCTGCACCCTCGCAATCTGGAACCCCTCGGGGATGTCAGAGAGCCGGTTTTGGCCTGATCCCACAGGCCACTCCCCTCGGGAGGATGCCAGAGGCAGGGCTCATGGCTGGTGAGCACTGCTGGGGCAGCCCGAGCCTCTCCTGATCAGGACCGATTGGGTGGGATCCTGCGGCAGGCGCAGTGGGGCTGGGATGAGAGGGAGTGGCAGGTAGGAGCTGCAGGTGGCATTGGACTGTGAGTTTCGGCCTGATCCCCGCAGACCACCCAGAGGGACCCCACCCACGAATTTGTGCACCGGACCTCTAGTTGCTAGATAAAAACCTACTTTTTGATTGGGATTGCATTGAGTCTGTAGATCAATATGGAGAGAATGAACATCTTAAAATATTGTCTTATAAAAACATAGAGTAATATATCTCCATTAATTTAGGTTATTCTTCATTTTTCTGTGGTGTTTTGTTATTTACAGTGTAGAGATCTTGTGCATCTTTCATTAAATTTATTCCTACGTTATCTTTCCACAGAGAAAAGGATTAGACATGTTATTAACTCTATTTCCCTTCTTGGACAAATCACTTAACTTCTGAGCTTCCATTTCTTTTCTTTTTTTAAATATATTTTATTGATTTTTTACAGAAAGGAAGGGAGAGAGATAATTAGAAACATTGATGAGAGAGAAACATCGATCAGCTGCCTCCTGCATACCTCCTACTGGGGATGTGCCCACAACCAAGGTACATGCCCTTGACCGGAATCGAACTTGAGACCTTTCAGTCCGCAGGCCGACGCTCTATCCAATGAGCTAAACCAGTTAGGGCCCATTTCTTTTTTTAAATATTTTTTTATTGATTTCAGAGAGGAAGGGAGAGGGAGGGAGAGAGTGATAGAAACATCAGTGATGAGAGAGAATCATTGACTGGCTGCATCCTGTATGCTCCCCACTGGGGATGGAGCCTGAAACTGGGGTGTGTACTCTGACTGGGAATTGAACAGGGACCTCCTGGTTCATGGTCGATGCTCAACCACTGAGCCACACCAGCCAGGCCTGGGCTTCCATTTCTTATTATAAAATGGGGTTAATAAATAGTACCTTGTTCTATGTGTTTAATTAGATGTACATGTTTATTGCATAGCACTTTGCCTGGTGACTAGTAAGAGCTCAATTAAACATTACCTCATATTATCACTGGAGAGCCACATAATACTCAGAATCTAGCAATTTGTGGGCCACTGAATATTATTGAGTTACTCCTGAAAAGGAGAAGAAAATGAAGGAAATCCATTTAATTTAGAATGCATTATTAAGTATTATTAGCAGTTTTTCCTATGTCTTTTTGGTGGTCTTTTTAAAAATATATTTTTATTAATTTCAGAGAGGAAGAGAAAGATAGAAACATCAGTAATGAGAGAGAATCATTGATCGGCCACCACCTCCACGCCCCCTACTGGAGATCGAGCCCGCAACCTGGGCATGTGCCCTTGACCGAAATTGAACCGGGGACCCTTCAGTCCGCAGGCAGACGCTCTATCCACTGAACCAAACCAGCTAGGGCTTTTTGGTGGTTTTTAAATTCGAGAGGAAAAACTAGAGTTACTGACTTTAAATCGTCTAGGTTGTTTTCCTCTAAGACAAATATTATTTGTTGATTTCAGTCAGATTTTCAAGAATTGCCAGTCAGAATTTCAGAACTAATTTACTATTTAAAATGGAATAATATTGGGAGGTTCTTATTCCAACTACCTCTTTTTAAATCTCAATCTAGTTAGGAATGGTAGTAATTTATTGTAAAAGTGGCCATGTTCTTATTCACTATCTTCATTCTTGTAGGGCACTTTGAGTCACTGGACCTTGCGGAATATGCTAAGAAGCAGCCATGGTGGCGCAAGCTGTTCGGGCAGGAAACTGGGCCCTCAGCTGAAAAATACAGCGTTGCAACCCAGCTGTTAATCGGCGGTGTCACTGGGTGGTGAGTGATGTGAAAGGTGGCCGGTGTCTGTTTACACGCTTTAATATCGTGGTGATAGGAATCACCTCCTTTAGCCAATAAAAGCACGTTGGCTTCTGTGAAATCGATCACTTAATGTGTAGCATTTATCGAAACATGTTAAAGTGTGATTTAATGGTTACACAAAGTATTTACTACATGCCATGTACTCATTTCCTTCTAACTCTGAAATCAGTACTGTTATTATTTATCCTCATGTCCTCCAGTTTTAGTGAGAAGTAATTGACATATATCACTATATGAGTTTAAGGTATATAGCATGATGCCTTGATTTACATATATTGTGAAATGATTACCACAGTAGATTTGGTTAACATCCATTATTTTATATAGATACAATAAAAAAGAAGAAAAAGTCTCCTTGTGATGAGAACTCTTAGGATTGGCTCTCTTAGTAACTCTCCTATTTATCATACAGCGGTGTTAACTCTAGTCATCATGTACTTTACATCCCTGGTACTTATTTGTCTTATAACTACAAGTTAGTATCTTCTTCCAATTCCCCCTCCCCCTGCTCTCTGTCTTTTTCTTTTTTCTTTCTTTCTTTTTTTTTTTTTGTTAATCCTCACCCCAGGATATTTTTCCCCCATTGATTTTTTTTCTTTTTAAAAAAATATTTTTATTGATTTCAGAGAGGAAGGGTGAGGGAGATAGAGATAGAAGCATCAATGATGAGAGGGAATCATTGATCGGCTGCCTCCTGCATGTTGGACCGAGCCCGCAACCGAGGCATGTGCTCCCGACCAGAATTGAACCTGGGACCCTTCGGTCTGCAGGCCGACGCTCTATCCACTGAGCCAAACCGGCTAGGGCTCCTGCATTGATTTTTTTAGAGAGAGTGGAAGGGAGGGGGAGAAACAGAGAGAAACATCGATGTGAGACGCATCAATTGGCTGCCTCCCCCATGTATCCTGCCTGGGGCAGGGATCGAGCCTGCAACCCAGGTACGTGCCCTTGCCTGAAATCGAACCCACGACCCTTCAGTCAGTGGGCTGACACTAACCACTGAGCAAACCAGGTAGGGCTCTCTTTTTCTAGGATTCTACATATAAAGGAGATCATACAGTATTTGTTTTTCTCTGTCTGACTTATTTCACTTAGCATAATGCCCGGTAAGTCCATCCATGTTGTTGTAAATGGTAAGATTTTCTCAAATTTTTAAGGCTAAATGATATTTTATATCATATATATATGATATGTATAGATATCATTTTATATATATAATATTTTAAATATTTCATTATATATATGTATATATATATATATATATATATATCATAACTTTTTGTGTATTTAACAGCCTGTCGACTTGTCTGATGGTGGTTTGGTTTTTGTAGGTGCACAGGTTTCATATTCCAGAAGGTTGGAAAATTGGCTGCAACAGCTGTGGGAGGAGGATTTTTTCTCCTTCAGGTCTGTATGTGAAATATTCCTAGGTGTTTGGAAATTCTGCGTGCCCATTAGGGATGTGGTATGAGGAGCTGTAATGTAACCCTGCCAATATTACACTAGAATAGTCTTTGCACTTGGATACATGTACTATTTGAAATGCCAGCGACCTTTGAGTCAGACTTCATCAATTACTAGTTGCATTTTATTTTCTCACTTTTAATATGGGGATATAAGTACCTATTTCTCCCTCTCACTCTAACCACGGAAACACCACCAGCCAGGGCTCTAACTTAAAACCTTTTAGAGAGGGGTAAGTGTATAAATAAAGTAAAAGAATTGCCAGGAGTCATTGAAGGGCTGTCTATTGAATTCTGGTGCCAGGCATAGGGCCTTGCACATAGGGTGGATGCCAACTAGATGTTGAGTGAATATCATTGTCATACAAAGTCCTGGATGGCAAATGTCTCAAAAAATGGAGTCAGAAGGGTTTTCGATAAAGCACTTCAGTGATTTATCCTGACAAAAAGAAATAATGAGCCTATGTTTCCTATTTCTTGCTGTTGTTGAAACTATAGATTGCAAACCACACTGGCTACATCAAAATTGACTGGCAACGGGTAGAGAAGGACATGAAGAAGGCCAAGGAACAGCTGAAGATCCGCAAGAGCAACCACTTACCTACAGAGGTGAAAAGCAAAGCCGAGGAGGTGCGACTGGTTTTATTTATGTGAAGTGTGTGAAGGGTGCAGACAGTTTTGTGTGTCCAAAAATGGGCTTAGACATCTATTTGTCAACTTTGGATGGAATAGCTTCACCTCAGACATTTTTAAAAAATATATATTTTTATTGATTTCAGAGAGGAAGGGAGAGAGAGAAAGATAAGCATTAATGCTGAGCAAGAATCATTGATCGGCTGCCTCCTACACACCTAAACTGGGGATCGAGCCCACAACCTGGGCATGTGCCCTGACCGGGAATTGAACCATGACCTCCTTGTTCATAGATCGATGCTCAACCATTGAGCCACACTGGCTGGGCTCAGGCATTTCTTTTAATCCTCACCCGGGGACATGCTTAGAGAGGGAGGGAGGGAGAGAGGGAGAGGGGTGGGGGGTACAGAGAGAGAGAGAAACATCAATCGGTTGGAGAGAGAGAGAGAGAGAAACAGAAACAGAAACATCAATCAGTCAGTTGTCTTCCATACATGCCGACCTGGAATCGAACCCACAACCTTTCAGTGCATAGGATGACACTCGAGCAACTGAGCCACTCCAGCCAGACCAGAGTCCTTTTTTTAAAAAGCTGGGCAATTGAAGTGTTTGGTGACCTGTCAGTGAGTGAGAATGCAAAGTGATATGTGCACGTACATGAGTCCATCATCTCTTGAACTAGTTCTTGTAGGGATGGGGCAATGCAGCCGGTGAGGAGGATAATAAGGATGTCAGATGGTACAGCCAATACAATCATTTTTTGTGTCCATGCAAAGAATGGACACATTTTTTGTCCCCTCCCGGCCTCCGCCACCCCCCGGTGCTTGCCCTCACCTCCCCCCCACCCCCCTGCAGTGTCTTGCATCTATTGGTTGTGCTTATATGCATGCATGCAGGTATATGAAAACAGTTTTTTTTTATTGAGTTAAAGATTTTTTTTTAATTTCAAGAAAAATGATCTTTAATGTCTAGCCTTGGGGGTGGCAACCTTTTTTTGTAAAGGGCCAATGGTAAATATTTTCAGCTTTGTAAGCCATGTTGTTGCAAATACTGAACTCCACTGTGTAGCACGAAAATAACCATAAATGATATTCAGACAAAGTGGGTGCAGCTGTGATGTGATGGAACTTGATTTTAAAGCACGCAGCCAGCTGGATTTGACCCATGGGTGTGGTTTGCACAAAACCAGTTTAGGTTATATTGGCTGGCACTGGAGAACAGGAAAAAAATTTTCCTTTTTAAAAGGATGTGTTTTGCTAGTGCTTTATTAGCCCGGCTGGTGTGGTTCAGTGGTTGAGGGTCGACCTATGAACCAGGAGATCACGGTTTGATTCCCAGTCAAGGCACATGCCCGGGTTGTAGGCTGGATCCTCAGTAGGGGGCATGCAGGAGGCAGCCGATTATTGATTATCTCTCAAAATTGATGTTTCTATCTCTCCCTCTCCCTTCCTCTCTGAAATCAATAAAAATATATTTGAAAAAGAGAAATATGTTAGATGTCCCAAAGTAATAATTACAGTGAACTGTAGAGAAATAAATGGCTGGCACCTCCCAGAGCCTGGAGCAATGGAGTTCTGGATTCACAGAGAAAGGGGAAGGATTTACGACTTAGGAGTAAACTGAATTAGGCCTTGTCTTTGAGGCACTCACACTCTAGTAGCAGTGACAGGAGAAAGTCATGTCATCAAATAGAATAGGTGGTAGTAGGTGAACTTGGGTTAAATGTTGGCAGATTGAACATAGCATTTCTCTGCTTCCTTCTGAAATATACCTAAATGACAGTAATAAAATAAAAGTGGTTAAACCCACAAGGACCAAGGGAACAGGAGAGGAATATCAGTAAACAGCAAATGTCAGCAAATTTGGGGGAGTTGGAAAGCACGTAGCTGAGTGGTAAATGACTTAGCAGACTAGAAAAAGGCTGAACACCATTCCGCATAGCCAGGTATACGAAGACAGTTTTTTTTTTAATTGAGTTAAAGATTATTTATTTATTTAAAATTTATTTATATATTGTTTAAGGTATTACAAATAGTAGTACATATGTCTCCTTTTTTCCCCCATTGACACCCCCCCCGCCCTCTCCTACCCCCCGGCCCTCTCCTACCCCCCGGCACTTGCTCTCAACCCCCCCCCCCCCCCAGTTCCCAATCAGTGATCAGTGCCTGCCTGCTGGCGACAGATCCCGTGTTGGGCGACATCTCCGATGGTTGGGGCGAACAAAGCCAACCAATTGCTCCACCGGCCAGCCAATTTGCCTCCTACCCCTTGATTATATATACAGTAGGGATGGCGAACCGAAACCAAGCACCGCAGGGGGTGCTCCCTGACGCACTTTTCTAGTGGATATGTTGTGTTAACTCGCATTGAAATATGTAAAATAAAACAGCAAAAAATAAGTCTTTGTTCTACTATGGGTTGCAAAAACACACATCTCTATAATGTGGGCAGGCAACCAAAGATAAATAAGGGGTTTTTGATAATAATAGACAAGGCG
>NW_005871217.1:2537929-2545485 GCF_000147115.1 Myotis lucifugus | reverse complement strand
CTGGTCGATTTTTCTCTCTCATCGATGTTTCTAACTCTCTATCTCTCTCCTTTCCTCTCTGTA
Source organism: Myotis lucifugus (assembly GCF_000147115.1). NCBI lineage: Eukaryota > Metazoa > Chordata > Mammalia > Chiroptera > Vespertilionidae > Myotis > Myotis lucifugus. The sequence continues at coordinate 2,545,422 of NW_005871217.1, read as the reverse complement.
AAAAATCAATAAAATATATTTAAAAAAAAAAAAAAAAGAAAAATTATCTTTAATAATGTTACATGCAATAAACATTAATATATCAAGAAAAACAATTTTAAATATAATAATGTTGCATGCATTAAACACCCATTATTCAAGAAAAACATTCTTAAATATAATAATACTAGAGGCCCGGTGCACGAAATTCGTGCATGGGTAGAGTCCCTAGGCCTGGCCGGTGATAAGGGCTGATCTGCAGGGCAACCAGCGGGGCGATCGGGGGGTGGGGGGCGCCTGCTGGTACCCACCTTGGCCGGCCTGAGCGTCTGCCCCTGGTGGTCAGTGCACGTCATAGCGACAGGTCGTTCCACCGGACGTTCAGCCGTTCGGTCAATTTGCATATTAGGCTTTTATTATATAAGACTAGAGGGTGGGGTCTGGCTAGGCCTGTGGGGAAGAGGAGATGGTGGGAGGTTGGCTGGCGGGCCCCGCCCCCGATTGGGGTAGGGGAGCCAATTGCGTTGGGACTAGCCGTGGGAGGGCTGTGGGTGCTAGCCGCCAGCCCAGCCCTGATTGGTGTGGGGGGGGCGATCAGGGGCGGAGCGGGCTCGGGGGAGGGGCTGCAGGCTGATCAGGGTGGTGGAGGCTGATCGGGGCGGTGCTGGCTGTGGGGAGGGGCAGTGGGCCGGCCAGCCCTGCCCCTGAATGGGGTTGGGAGGCCAATCAGGGGCCAGCGGCCTGAGGGAGGGGCCATGGGTGATTGGCCAGCCAGCCCTGCCCCTGATCAGAGTGGGGGGCTGATCGGGGGTGGAGCTGGCTGGGGGGTGGGACCATGGGCCCATCAGGGTGGTAGGGACCCATCAAGGGTGGGGCTGGCCAGGGGGAGGGGCCGCAGGCAGTTGGCCAGCCGGCCCCACCCCCAGATCAGGCAGTTTGCTTTAAAAAATATAGTTGAAAGTATCACACTTTTCCCTCTTTTCCCCTCATTGACTCCTTCTAGCCCACCCCCGCCGCAGGCCTTCACCACCCTATTGTCTGTGTCCATTGGGTTATGCATATATGCATACAACTTCTTTGGTTGATCACTTCCCACCCTCCCACCTTCCCACACCTTCCATCTGAGATTCCTCAGCCAATGAACACTTTTTAAAAATGTTTTTAGCCCTAGCTGGTTTGGCTCAGTGGATAGAGCGTCAGCCTGCAGACTCAAGGGTCCCGGGTTCGATTCCGGTCAAGGGCATGTACCTTGGTTGTGGGCACATCCCCAGTAGGGGGTGTGCAGGAGGCAGCTGATCGATGTTTCTCTCTCATCAATGTTTCTAACTCTCTATCCCTCTCCCTTTCTCTCTGTAAAAAATCAATAAAATATATTTTTAAAAAAATGTTTTTATTGATTTCAAAGAGAGGAAGGGAAAAGGAGATAGAAACATCAATGATGAGAGGGAATCATTGATCAACTGCTTCTTGCACGTCCCCTGCTGGGGATCGAGCTCGCAACTGGGGTATGTGCCCTGACAGGGAATTGAACTATGACCTCCTGGTTCATGGGTCCATGCTCAACCACCGAGCCACACCAGCCAGGCCCCATGAACACTTTTTTTCAAAATATATTTTTTTATTGATTTCAGAGAGGAAGGGAGAGAGAGATAGGAACATCAATGATGAGAGAGAATCATTGATAGTTTGCCTCCTGCACACCCCCTCCTGGGCATCCAGCCCCAACCCGGGCATGTGCCCTGGACTGGAATCGAACCTGGGACCCTTCAGTCCTCAGGCCAGTGCTTGTCCACTGAGCCAAACCAGCTAGGGCCCCATGAACACTTTTGAAGTTGGTGGTTATACTTGGGAAGAAAGTTCTCTTATCAACATTCTGAAGTGGAGATTATAGAACACAGACATGGGAGCTTCAGATGAGTAGGAACTAACTTGACTGGATGTAGGAAGCTTTGGGAATTTAAGAAAATAAGGACCTCATCTCTTAGTCATCCTCTGATATAGTGAAGTGTGAGAATAAGAATACATAGCATCTCCTTGAGAGAAGGTCTCAGAGGGGTATGGGTGGATAGATGGACAGATGGATGGATAGGATGAATGTATAGAGAAATTTGGAGTTGAGATTCAGAGTGAACAGCCTCCACTGGATAGCAGGTATTAAAGAAAGTGGAAGGAGTGAAATTAGAAATCTTGAATTGCTCTAACCAGTTTATTGAATACAGCTCTGCTCTTTCCCCATAACTGCCCCCATGAACTCTGTCCTTCCCTGTCCCTGTGTGAACTCTTGGGCGGGTTTCTTAGCTCTCTTTCTAAAGACAGAGTCCATTGGTGCGGGAGGCAGCCAGTTGATGTGTCTCACATCAATGTTGCTCTCTGTCTCTCCCCCTCCCTTCCACTCTCACTTGACTTCTCCTCAGCCCCTATATGACCAGTTATGTGGTCACACAAAGTCCTGTCTTGAAAACATCTGTTGAATTTCATCACTGTGCACTAGCACCCCTGCTACCACATTGATCCAAACACCTACCATCTCACCTCCTGATCTGTGTCCTACTTCCTACTGGGCTCCCTGTAGTCTTATTCTCCCCACAGCAGCCAGGGTTCTTTTTCACATGCAGGTCCATTTATGGCTTCTCTTGCCCTGTGGGTAAAGTACAAACTACTCAACAGATGAGTGGATTGACATTGTCAAGATGGCAGAGATAACGGAGACAATCTCTATATCAGTGATGGCGAACCTTTTGAGCTCGGCGTGTCAGCATTTTGAAAAACCCTAACTTAACTCTGGTGCCGTGTCACATATAGAAATTTGATATTTGCAACCATAGTAAAACAAAGACTTATATTTTGATATTTATTTTAAATATTTAAATGCCATTTAACAAAAAAAATCAACCAAAAAAATGAGTTCGCGTGTCACCTCTGACATGCGTGTCATAGGTTCTCCATCACTGCTTTATATATATAAAAGCGTAAGATGCAAATTGACTGGACGGTGGAGCAATTGGTCGGCTATGATGTGCACTAACCATCGGGGAAGACACTCAACACAGGAGCTGTCCCCAGCCCGCAGGCCCTGATCACTGATTGGGAACTGGGGGTGGGTGGTGGCAGATGTGGGCGGCGCCAGGGCCCAGTTGCCCCACACACACAGGCGGTGGCAGGCGGGGCCAGCTGCTGGCAGCCGGGGAAGATCAGTCCTGATCTCAGGCCAGGCCTAAGGACCCTACCTGCACATGAATTCCATGCGCCGGGCCTCTAGTTTCTAATAATAATAAGATCCTTAGCAAAATAGCTTATTGCGCTGTCTCTTGTTTCCCAGGTGGTGTTGTTTGTGAAGAAGAATGTTCTAGTGACTGGTGGATTTTTCGGAGGCTTTCTGCTTGGCATGGCATCCTAAGGAGGACCTCCTCTCTTCCGTTATTCCCGGTTTCTGTACCTAGACCAGCCTCTACACTCCATCATAGGACATCAAGTCTCCTCTTCTCCTGTGCCTTCTTCCCTGCTATAGCATATCTGAATGGCTTCTATAGGCATCTGTTGATACGAACTGATAATGACCCTACTGTGAGCCTCGTGACAACAACGGAAGATACAATAGACCACCTGTCCTCCCTGAACACTCCCCACTTGACTGAGCTGTAGGTCAGGAATGTTCCTTTCCCCCCGACATAAGATACTTACTAGCACAGTGCAATATAGCTCACTGTGGAGGATAAGTGGATTCTCAAAGGTGCCCCAAACTTGAATTAGAACAGGAATAACAAGCACATAGATACCTTATTATGTGCGGCATGGAAAGGAACTGAATACATTTGCATTTAAGCATGAAAGATTTTTGGTGTCTACTTTCTTTTTTAGTTGGTTTTGGATTACAGAAAGAGGTATTTATAACTGTTAAAATTATCCTGACAAAATGGTGGGATAAACACTATAATTGAAAAATTATGAATGTAGAATGAACTTGTGCTGAACATATGATGAACTGAAGATAGGGTGTTTGGTGGGAAAAAGTTTAGGGAAATCAACCAATAGATACATCATTGGATAATCAGACTTAATGAATCATTTGGGGGCATTAAGATGTTATCCGGGGATGGGGGGTTTCCACCATACAGGATAATACGTCTCATGGCTATTCCCAAAGCGTTTATTTATGGTCAAATAAATGACTTTAGCTGGGAGGAGGAAGCTCTTGGATTTTTATTTCATTCAAACAGTTTTAAGCTTTGAAATGTGAAGTATTTACTTCTTGACAAAGCATTAGGGGTAGTTAGCTCCTCTGTGCCAATTCTGTTTCATTATCCAGTTAGTATAAAATACATTAACGTTTGAACCAGTTTTAAAGAGGTAGCATCCTTGTCCTGGACGGTTTGACTGGCAGTGGTTCTCAACCTGTGGGGTCGCGACCCCCTTGGCAGTCAAACGACCCTTTCACAGGGGTCGCCTAAGACCATCCTGCATATCAGATATTTACATGACGATTCATAACAGTAGCAACATTACAGTTATGAAGTAGCAACGAAAATAATTTTATGGTTGGGTCACAACATGAACTGTATTTAAAGGGCCAGAAGGTTGAGAACCACTGGGTTAGAGTGTCAGCCCATGGACTGAAGGGTCCCAGGTTCGATTCCAGTCAAGGGCATGTACCTGGGTTGCATGCTCGATCCCCAGGCCTGATAGGGGCAAGTGCTGGAGGGAACCAATGGATGGGTCAGTCTCACATTGATGTTGCTCTCTCTCTGTCTCTCCCCCTCCCACTCTCTCTAAAAATCAAATGGAAAAATATCCTTGGTTGAGTGTTCACAATAAAATGAAAAGGTAGCATCCCAGGTATTCAGAAATGAGAATGGTGACAATAACATGTGAAATCAATTATTTCCATCATGAAATGTAAACTGCTGTCTCAATACTCTGATTCCTAGACTTATTCTTTAAAATAAAAGTTTAGCCCTAGCCAGTTTTGCTCAGTGGATAGAGCATCAGCCTACGGACTGAAAGGTCCCGGGTTCAATTCCTGCCAGGGGCGCATGCCTGGGTTGTGAGTTCGATCCCTCCCAGTGGGGGACATGCAGGAGGCAGCCGATCAGTGATTCTCATCATTGATGTTTCTATCTATCTCCCTTCCTCTCTGAAATCAATAAAAAAATATATTTAAAAAAAGTTTATAGACATACGTAGGCTTAGAGTCTTAGTGCATTTTGCTGTAATGGTCTGATATCACATCTGCAGCCCTATCTAGAATATCTGCTTCTAGAGGGCAAGGTTTGTGTGTTCACCATTATACCACGGAGCCTAGTACTTAATAGGTACTCACCATTTGCTGAATATATGAGTAATGACCTCATACAAAGGTATCTGGAAAAGGGGCTGATGCAAAGACTTGAGACTTTATTTTTTTATTTTTGTTTTTTAAAGAATTAAGACTTTATGAGTTCTGAGAATACAGAAAACTTGGAATTTGGTTTTTTAAAAATATATTTTTATTGATTTCAGAGCGTAAGGGAGAGGGAGAGATAGGAACATTAATGTTGAGAGAGAATTGATCGGCTGCCTCCTGCACGCCCCCTACCAGGGATGGAGCCCACAACCTGGGCTTATGCTCTTGACCAGAATCAACCTGGGACCCTTTAGTCTGCAGGCTGATGCTCTATCCACTGAGCCAAACCAGCTAGGGCTGGAATTTGTTTTTAAACTTGCAGTTAATCCCTTGCAAAATGTATGTTTTTAAGGCCTTTCTTTTAAAATGTTTGCCTTTTAACTTACCTTGGGAATGGTATATTGAATGTGGAAATTGTAGCTACCAATGGATTTGTGGAACTTTTTAGAATTCATCCATCTGCTCCACTCATCTGCTGATGGGCACTTAGGCTGTTTCCAAATCGTGGCTATTGTAAATTGTGCTGCTATGAACATAGGGGTGCATATATTCTTTCTGATTGGTGCATTTTTCTCAGATTACGGTAGTACTTTATGGCAGCTTAAGTTATTTTGCTTGCAATGTTTATGAATCGTCCTCAGTAGTAATACTATGAGCCTCTTTGTTGCATATTTTTATACAAGAACTTAAAATATTTTCACTTTTTATTATGGAAACTTTCAAATATATACGAAAGTAGAGAAAATGATACACTTGATCCCCTGTGTATCCATCACCCACCTACAATGATAATCAAATTATAGCTCGTTTTATGATTTATTTTGAAATAAATACCAAATGTGTCATTTTATATTTTAGTATGTATCTCTAAAAGGTAAGAACTCTTTAAAAACCATAAATCCAATATCCTATTATATAAAAAACTACTAATCCCTTAATAGCATCAAATATGTAGTCACTGTTCAAAATTCCCTCTCAAGTTTTACATTTGGTTTGTTTGAATCAATGCATATAAGACATCCAGTTGGATGTCTCAAGTCTCAGTCTTATATGCTCTTTTTATTTTGACTTCCAGTATATTTATTGAAGACACAGTTATTTGTTCCCTAGTTCCCCACATTCTGATGCCTGGGTACCTGGGTTATGCCAAATATGGCAAGTCTGAAGCCTTTCATGACTACCCATGTGACTCACAGACGAATGGAATAGTGACTATAAAACCTAACTGAAGTGCTCTGTGCACCTTTGGGTTGCATTTGGGGAAAGTGGCCATTGAATGCCTCTCCAGTAATCTGTGGGTTGCCTTTTGTCCATCTATTTTTTTATCTGATTATCAGTGATGACAACAAAGGTTAGCAGGTTGGTCTAAGCTGCTTTGAGTGGGTTATAATCCTATATAATAAAAGCCTAAAATGCTAAGTGGTCATCCAGTTGGCCATTGAACCAATCAAAGCGTAATATGCTAATCACTGGGGGGGGGGGTATCCCTCAGCCCAGCCTGCCCCCTCTCACATACTGTGAGCCCTCAGGGGATGTCCTAGTGACGGCTTAGGCCTGCTCCCTGCTCCCCTTGGGGATAGGGCCTATGCTGCAGTCTGGCCTCCCTTTGTGGGAGGCCACCGGGCTGATCAGGGGAAGGCACCAGCCCCATCACCCCGCTGCTGCAGCCACTGCCAGTCACCGCAGCCAGCAAGGTTTTTTCATCAACACAGACTCCAGTCCCTTCACCATGAAAAAATGACAACTTTCTTTAGGCATTTTCAAGATGTATCTTTCATATAATAATTTCTTTATTATTTTTTTATCCTCACCTGAGGATATGTTTCCATTGATTTTTAGAGAATGTGGAAGAGAAAGGGAAAGACAGAAACATCAAAGTGAGAGGAACACTTTGATTGGTTACCTCCTGCATGAGCCCTGACCTGGGCCCCTGGCAGGGAGGAGCCTGCAACCTAGGTACATGCCCTTGGTCAGAATTGAACCCAGACCCAGCAGTGGGCAGGCCGAGGCATTATCCACTGAGCCAAACCAGCTAGGGCAGGATATGACATTTATTAGCCCTCCAGCAGTGGACCTTTGTTTTTTTTTGCCAGGAGTGTGCTGAAAAACCCTAGATCACCTTTTTGGATTCTTA
>NW_005871217.1:2535300-2536538 GCF_000147115.1 Myotis lucifugus | reverse complement strand
CCCCCCCCCCCCCAAAGTGCACGAATTTCATGCACTGGACTCTAGTAGTAGAATAATAGACTGAAAATAAGATCTATAGATATTTTTAAAATATTTTTATTGATTTCAGAGAGGAAAGGGAGAGGGAGTGAGAGATAGAAACATCAATGATGAGAGAGAAGCATTGTTCGTCTGCCTCCTGCACACCCCACACTGGGGATTGAGCCCACAACCTGAGCAGTGCTTTGACTGGGAATTGAACCATGACCTCCTGGTTCATAGGTTGATGCTCAACCACTGCACCACACCAGCTGGGCAATAGGTCTTCTTAAAGTATATTCCCAGCTGTCTGCTTCTGGGCCCCCGAGGGGCATGGTTGAGGGCAATATTCCATGTTGGCCTCATCCTGCTGCTATGAGAATGGCCTTGAGTGGGCCACCACGTGGCTGTGCAGAGCTGGTGCAGGGTTGAACCTGGCAGCACTCTGGCACACATCTTGCATTTCCCCTAGCTGAGTTGCCAGTGAAGCAGGCTTGGGCATCTGGGGGAGCCTCTAAATTGAGGCTCTATTGCCAACAGCTTTGCTTCAGGTGGTGAAGTGGGAGATAAGGATTTCCTTCCGAAGAAGAGCTGCCACCCCTTCATGCGAAACCAAGATACCAGGACCAGGCTACTGCAGCTGTGAATGCACTATTTTCATTTGACTAGTGAGGCCTGTTTAGCGAGGCACTTATTTTTCTCCAGTACCCAGAGTCCAATAATGTGCTGAGCGTTCTTTGGGGGGGGTGGGGGGGCGGAGGAGGGGGAGACAGCAGTTTTTCCTTGACTTATTGAGGGATTCAGCGTGTTCTGTGTCGTTCCGCCCCAGCAACTTGACTTTGAACATGTTTATAGTTTTGTCGCCCCCTGCTGGCAGGAACGTGTAACGCCGCACTCAGGGCTTCTCAACCTGTAGCTTGACCCCAATTGGGAGACTATCCTCTGGCACTTAGCGAAGTAGGTATCAGCACAAAACATCTACACCTGGTGGCCGGAGCTCCAACGAGGCTCATCTCCCCTTTGGCTCCTCACACCGCGGCATCCTTACCACTCTGGGCCATCCTTTGACCCAGCATTCCTCCTGCGATGGAACCGGGTAGGATGAGGACTTGGGGCCGGATACAGTAGAGCTATAATGCTTGAGTCCCTTCTCCCCCAAGTTCTTCCTGGCGTCAGAGGAGAGAGGAGAGGGATCCAGGGGCGTTTCGCTTTACAAGGCT
>NW_005871217.1:2519386-2534779 GCF_000147115.1 Myotis lucifugus | reverse complement strand
GGGGATGGAAGCTCATAACCGAGGCATCGTCCTGGCGGAATCGGACTGTGACCTCCTTGATCGATGGGTCCATGTTCACACCACTGAGCCACGCCGCCAGGCCCAGCCTGAGTTTTTCACATGCCTCAAGTGTTTCTAATGAGCAGCCAAGGTTGAAAACTATTGAAATACAGAGTGGGAAGCTGGTGCTAATACAGTTATAGTTCTGCTGTTAAAAGTGAATACTTGTGCCCTAGCTGGCTTAGCTCAGTGGATAGAGCGTCAGCCTGCAGACTGAAGGGATCCAGGTTCGATTCCGGTCAAGGGCATATGCTTGGATTGTGGGCTCAGCTGACCAATGATTCTCTTATCATTGATGTTTCTATCTCTCCCTCTCCCTATCTCTCTGAAATCAATAAAAAAATATAAAAATAATAAAAGTGAATACTTGTCTGGTGTTGCTCAGTTGGTTGCACATGGGAACCATCCCCAGTAGGGGCGTGTAGGAGGCAGCCAATCAGTCCTGATGTTTCTCTCCCTCTCCCTTTCTCTCTCTAAAATAAATAAATAAATAAGTGATTACTTAACAGACCCTTTAAAGCTTTTTAAGTTAAATGCCATACAACTTCAGGTGTTGAACATAAGTGTAGTATTACAGTGTATTAAATGTTATAGGGATAGTGTGGAGTGGATGCAGGGAAGAGCACTGTCACATAATGGCAGAGCAGGGCCTTTTGTCCCCAGAGGATGCTACAGCTATTAGGTGAAAGGTTGTGGGATATTCATAGGGCATCAACATATAGCCCCACATATCCATTACAGAGGGAAAACGAACTTTCCAGCTAGAGGTCTGTCATTCACTACTTAACCAAGTGATTAAACTTATCACTAAGAGCCCATTTACAAGCTTTTCAGTCTCTAAAATGCAGGATGAGATCATAGTTCTTACCTTCCCAGTTCTTCCCTGAAGACAGATTCAGTGCAAATCATGGTCCCTAACACATAAAAAACATTCAGTGACTTTAAGCTTTTCTGGTGGCTATTTGATTTTTCTGTCATAATAGCTAAGAAGAATAAGATTTCAATCAGTGTCTGCCAATAGATGTTGACTTAAACTGAGACAGGACTGAATTTAAAAGATAGGAAGGAATGATTGATTTGAAGCTTTCAAATCCCTAAATAAAGTAATATACTTTAGAAAAAATATTTTTTATTGCTTTTAGGAAAAAAAAATTAAAAGTTTGAAACGAGTAATTAACTCAATAAAAATAATTTTATAATAAAGCATAGAAAAGCAATCTATTTGATCATGTGATTCCTAATGTAAATCCCAGCACCACTATCAATTGACCATTTTCAATGTAATTTAGACTTGCATATGATATAAACATAGTTTTAAAATGTTTTATTAAATTGTTTCACTACTGCTTGGCTGGCGTGGCTCAGTGGTTGAGCATCGACCTATGTACCAGGAAGTCATAGTTTGATTCCTGATCAGGGTGCATGCCCGGGTTGTGCGCTCGATCCCCAGTAGGGGGCGTGCAGGAGGCAGCCGATCAATGATTCTCATCATTGATGTTTTTGTCTCTTCCTCTCCTTCCCTCTCTGAAATCAATAAATTGTTTCACTACTAACACAAAGGTTCATTTGGATGATTTCATGAACTTGTAGCACTGTTAACCTGGTATGTGGACCAAACATCTCTAAGGCACCATTTCTCCAAGTCTCTCTGGAGAACATTCACCCTGAGAGATGCTGTCCGCAGAGTGGGTTCGCTGGCTATACTTTGAAAAGTACTGCATACAATAGTCCTTGCAAAGAGTCATAATTCACATTATGAAAAGCTCTGAAATCTTACAGGAAAGAAACCTGTTTACTTGTGTGCAACATAAGAGCTCCAATTTCAGGAGCACCAGGCTGCTCTTTAATAGCCTGGAAAAACCATGTGGGGGATCAGAGGAGAAGGACGTAGCCTTTATTTTTTTAAAAATATATTTTTATTGATTTCAGAGAGGAAGGGAGAAGGAGAGATAAAAACATCAATGATGAGAGAGAATCATCAATTGGCTGCCTCCTGCACGCCCCCTACTGGGGATCGAGCCTGCATCCTGGGCATGTGCCCTGACTGGGAATCAAACCTTGATCTCCTGGTTCATAGGTCAACACTCAACCACTGAGCCATGCCGGCAGCCAGGACATAGCCTTTATTACTTGCACATGGGGAAGACCCAATGGCTGCCTGTTGGGTAAGTTTCCCAACCCTGCCAGGGTCAGGCGGGGGCTTATTTAGCAGAGGGGAGGGGGGTGCCATGCTTGGAATAGCTTGAGTGCAGGCCAAGGACAAACAGGGTCTGCCGAGACTTGTTGGCCGTCAAGGACGTGGGAAGACACCTGGGTCTGTGCTGCTCTGTTTCTTGTGGCCACCAGCCAGGCAAACAATGTTGAACTGACTGGGGGCAGGGCGGAGGGAATTGTGCTATAGCCTTGCGTGACCCCACACTGGGTCTAACCTAGCATGCCCCAGACATATCTGAACACAGAATTCTTTTCCCCCTATTATAGCAATTCCTAGAAACACTTTGGGGAATGGTGCTTTAAAGAACAGTTGGTCTCAGGTAATAATGGTATTTGCACATCAGGGATAGACTATCTCAGTCCATCCACAGCAATGCAGGCGTTGTCTAGCATGCTGGAAGAGGCGAGGAAGGATCCTTGTATGGACTGAATGTTTGTGCACCCCAAAGTTCACATTTGAATTTCTAACCCCCAATGTAATGGTATTTGGCTGTGGGGCCTTTGGAAGGTGATTAGTTCATGGGGTGGAGCCTTCGTGAAGGGTTAATACCCTTATGAAAGAGGCCCCACAGAGCCCCCTCTCCCCTCCCACCACATGAAGACAGTGAGAAGGCAGCCATCTACGAATAAGGAAGCAGGCTCTCGCTGGATACTGAATCTGTGGTTCCTTGGCCTTGGCCTTCCAGCTGCCACAACTGTGAAAAAGAAATGTCTTGTCTGTGGTATTTTGTCATAGCAGCTTGGACTAAGATAGGTGCCTATCAGAATTTGTTTCTGCTCTTACTTAGAAAGTAATCTTTTTCTTTTTTGGTTGGAGGGAAGGGAGGAAAGCAAATGGCCTGTTTGATACTGGCCACCCCCCATCCACTGTAAGAAGTCACTAATAGCCCTAGCCAGTTTGGCTCAGTGGATAGAGTGTCAGCTTGTGGACTGAAGGGTCCCAGGTTTGATTCCGATCAAGAGCATGTACCTCGGTTGTAGGCTCGGTCCCCGGCCCCAGTTGGGACGTGAGTGGGAAGCAACCAATTGATGTGTCTCTCTCACATCCATGTTTCTCTCTTTCTCTGTCTCTCCTACTCTAAAAATCAATGGTAAACATATCCTCAGGTGAGGATTAAACACACACAAACACAAAGAAGTCACTGACAACTGTCAACAGGTTTCCTTTGGCAGCCTTGTATTAATACCAGGACCTGCTGTAATCAGTTTTGATTATAAGAATATAGAGTAGATAAACCACCTAAGAATTCTAATTCAGTTACTGCCTGCCCGACTTCCAGTAAAGTTCTCTCATGATAAATTAGGGGTCATTAAAAAGAAGAATCATTTCTATGCCTTTTCTACCACTCACTCACTATGACATGCCTTCTGGCCAGGCACTGTGATGGGGATGCAAAAGCAGAAAGAAATGCTCTTTCTTGCATTTGGGAAGACACTTTGCTTTAAATTATTGGAAATACTAGAGGCCTGGTGCATGGATTCGCACACCAGTGGGGTCCCTTGGCCTGCGCCCTCTCACAATCTGGGACCCCTCAGGGGATGTTGGACTGCCGGTTTCTGCCAGGCTGAGGGACCCCACTGGTGCAAGAATCTGTGCACCAGGCCTGTTTCTGCCTGATCCCCGAAGGCCAGGCTGAGGGACCCCACCGGTGCATGAATCCATGCACTGGGCCTCTAGTATGCACATAAGATCTTTGGTTAATCTCTCCCCCCGACTTCCCTCTGAGATTCACCAGTCTGTTCCATGTTTCCATGCCTGTGTGTTGAGTGTCTGCCCCCTGGTGGTCAGTGCACATCATAGTTATTGGTTGGTCACTTAGGCTTTTATATATATAGAAAACGGGAATGGGGTTGGGTTAGAGAAACCTTTGAATTTAGCATGTAACCTATCAAAGATGTCACAGGAGAGATGTTTTCACCGAACACTTGGCTACTAGTGATTGAACTCAATCTTCTCCAACCCCTCTCCCCTTCCCCAGAAACTGGGTGTGGGCATGGGGGTGGGGACTAAAAGTTCCAACCCTCTAATCATGTGGTTCCCATGGCAATCGGCCCCCAGCCATGGGTTACCTAGGAGCTTTCCTCATTAAAAGTCACCTCATTAATGTAATAAGACATCTTTCGTATCACTTAGGAAATTCCAAAGGTTTTAGGAGATTTGTGTCTGGAATGGAGACAAAAACCAAATATATATTTCCTGTAAGTGATGATATCACAGTACCAAACCAAAATTTTTTCCACATAACAGGTTTATTTTAGCAGCTCAGTTTTATTACATTCTACATATTTGTTTAATATATTTCTATCTGTTCTGCATAGATGGCATATTTATTAACTTTTATAGTTGACTTTTTCATTTGCTATTTGCTGCTACCTGGCCTGAAGAGTCAGGAGGATAAATAGAACTCGCTTGGTGGAAAGGTGGTGCAGCATTGAACTTCTCCGCAGAACTTTACTTTGATGTGGACTTCAGTGTCAGCTTTTCTTCCTCTTCTTTTTCAAATCCTGAACAGACGAGAGATCTTCCCTTGGGATAGCGAGCACAACACTTACGAAGTTCTTGGATGACAGCCTGACACTTAGATTCCATGTAGTTGTTGGCTGAAAAACAGACAGGCAGAATCTAGTCATGATCTCATAGGACTAAGGCACAGGGAGTTGGGGGGTTAGATCAATGCTTCCCACTCCTTTTTACTTTACTGTATGTACAGACCTGGAAGAAAGAGGATATATTAAAGTCCACGGAATTCTTCCTGATTTAGAGACCAGGAAGAAAAGTATGATTTACAGAGTGGTCAAAAGGTATTTTTCTATATAATTTTCTTTTCTTTTAAAAAATATATGTATTTTTATTGATTTCAGAGAGGGAGAAGGAGAGATAGAAACATCAATGATGAAAAGAGTATCATTGGCCGAAACCGGTTTGGCTCAGTGGATAGAGCGTCGGCCTGCGGACTGAAAGGTCCCAGGTTCGATTCCGGTCAAGGGCATGTACCTGGGTTGCGGGCACATCCCCAGTAGGAGATGTGCAGGAGGCAGCTGGTCGATGTTTCTCTCTCATCGATGTTTCTAACTCTCTATCTCTCTCCCTTCCTCTCTGTAAAAAAAATCAATAAAATACATAAAAAAAAAAAAGAGTATCATTGATCGGCTGCCTCCTGCACACTCCCCACTGGGGATCAAGCCTAAAACCCGGACATGGTGCCCTGCCCAGGAATCAAACTGTGAGCTTCTGGTTCATAGGTCGACCTCAAAGCTCAACCAACTGGGCTCATTTTCCTTAAGGTTGAGTTAATAGTTCATGTTTCTTGGTCACTAACTCCTTTACAATTTGGTGAATTAGAAAAATGCGCATATGAAAAATGCATTTTGAATACAGTTTAAGGTGGCTACTAGAAGCTTCCCTACCAAGTCTATGCATCAGAGGTTTGAAACTGCAGCCTCAGAGTCAACCCTTTTTTACAGTTGTGCGCTAATAATGGTTTTTACATTTTTAAAGGGTTGTAATTTGCCTCTCCTCCTTCCCTCTCTCTCTCCAACAAAGACCTCCTGGCCTCCAAAGCCTAAACTATTTCCTGTTTGGACCTTTATAGAAAACATTTGCAGACCCGGCTATACATAGATCCTAAGTCAAGGAGGACTTGACCTAACGGTTCTAAATCAGCTTCAATTGACTTGAGTCCCTCGATACTAAATTGGGGTGCATGGGAGTTAGCCTGTGATAGGAAAGACAATTCTGACCACCCAGAGTATAGTGGAGTTGCTGAGTCCAGGCTTGTAGCCAGATCAGTGGGATTCAAACCCTCACTGTACCCCTTACTAGTTGTGTGACCCTGGGCAAGTTATGTAACTTCTGTGTTGATTTCCACATCTGTAAAATGGAGGTCATGGTAACATCTACCTCATGGATGAAATGATCAAATGACTTAATATGGTTAAAGCCCTTTTGGCTGTAACTGTCATCCAGGGAATGATTAATTCGAACTCTTAGTCCTTCCAGCCCTCAATCCTCCCACACTGTGGCAAGGGGTATAACTAGTTCTAACTTGATTCTTGTTCTCCTTAAGTCAGTAGTTCTCAACCTTCCTAATGCCTCGACCCTTTAATACGGTTCCTCATGTTGTGGTGACCCCCAACCATAAAATTATTTCCGTTGCTACTTCATAACTGTAATTTTGCTACTGTTATGAATCGTAATGTAAATATCTGATATGCAGGATGTATTTTCATTGTTACCAATTGAACATAATTAAAGCAGAGTGATTAATCACAAAAACAATATGTAATTATATATTCAATATGTGTTTTCCGATGGTCTTAGGCGACCCCTGTGAAAGGGTCGTTCGACTCTCAAAGGGGTTGCGACCCACAGGTTGAGAACCGCTGCCCTAAGTCATGGGTTGCTAGTTCAAATCAGTTAATTTATTTGGAAGAAATTAATTGTGAAAAAGATTTTTCATTTTTCTTAAATTTGGAGAAAGGGATGAATAAAATGGCATTGTTATACATAAACACTTTAGATTAAAAGATTTTACAGATAATATTGCTTACATCATAAAATGGAAAGTTCAAGAATAAAAGAAAATATACAAACAAGGATTTTCTTTGATGTTGAGTCTTTGGGGGAACTCAACATTTTCCCTTCCTACCTTTCTCTATTTTCATGGGTATCCATCTCTATTATTGTACTTTAACAATGGGAAAATGATCAAACAGTCAGTTTTCAAATTCACATCGTCTTGCTGCTTTTTTTCATTTGTTCTGCCAATAATCATTTACTGATTTAAAAAAAAGAAATCCTCTGGCATTTGTTCAAACATATTGGCTGATTTAAAACCAAATGGACAAATCACATCACATAGACTTTAGTTGAAATTCACTTTTGCCTTTAAAAGTTAGTTGCTAAGTTTGGCAGCCTGAATTCCAATTGTATTTTCAACACCCACCCCCCCATTCTAACCTGACTGCTTTTAAAAAGTGAGTTATTAGGCAGTTAAGTATAATCAACCTATTTTAAAACTAGTCTTTTTTTTAAGGATTTTGCTCAGCTTCGTAATTCTCAACTCTGCCTGCACATTAAAATCACCTGGTCAGCTTCTTAGGTCCCTCTGCCCAGACTCCACTCACTGGAAGTCTGATTTCATTGTTCTAGGCAAGTTTTTAAAGCTTCCCATGTGATTTTACTATACACCCAAGATTGTAAACCACAAGCTTAGATCACATCACTTTTTATTTTCTATATCTTCAATTGTACAGTGAGAAAGATCTTCAGGCTAAAATAATTACAGAAATATTCTATTCTGAGAGGAGTTAATACAGTTTGCTGATAAAAAGAACAATTGGTCTCTTGTAGTTGGTTCATAGATAAAGTGGAAACTATGTAAAAAGCATTGAACATAGTACCTTGTAAACATTTCTGTATTTCACAGGCTTGTTTCTGGCACGGATCCTTCTGCAGCATATCCAGTAAACTAAAATAAGAAAAATGATTTTTATTTTGTCTTTTATTTATAAGGACTTTAAAGCCCCTCTAGAAGAAATTTTCTTCAGAGACAAGCAGTATGCCCTTCCAATTGTTGGAAGACTATTACACTGAAAAATACTCTTCCCATTCATAGGATGAATCAACTGTATTTTTTATAATATCCATTTCATTTGATTCGAAAGATATAAGTAGCTTTACATGGGGAAAAGACCCTTGAATTCAATAAATTCATCCTGAATATTGTAAACCAATGTTGGGCTAGAGGAGCCGACGCCGCAGCCTGAGGGACCTGCCCACTGCCCACTCTGTCATTGACAAAACTACCCTTGGCAATGATCAAGCTCCTTGAGCCTTTCCCCTTATTATTAATGTGTAAACTGGGGATCATACCTACCTCAAAGCATTGGTGGAAGAATTAAAAGTATACGAAGTGCATAGAATAGTGCCTGGAAGGCAGTAAGGACTCGCTACGTGGTAGCTATTGTTCCTGAGGTTTTTAAAAAGCAAAACTAAGGGGTTTTTTTGCATATAAACTATTATAACTATTTTAACTCAGGAAATTATCAGGCAGTAAATGGTTTCTTAGGGATCAGCAATATTTGGCCCTGAGATAAATGCTAGTTTAGCAGCTAAAAATTTTTTTTGAACTCTTACAGAAAAGACTTATTTAAAATATCTGTAACCAGAGAATAATCTTAAGTGCCCACTATTTTGATTATTAGCAACATCTAAGAATTTGAAGACACAATTTCAGAAAGAAAAAGGGCCAGGAGCCTTTGTAGCTAATTTCATTAATGCAAATAACCTCTTTTTTCCCTTAGAGCTCCCTAAATTCTTAGTAGATCCAAGTTAGGTCAGTACTGGGATGGGAAACACTGGAGCAAAACCCAAGATATTTACAGGATGGGAGAAGGAAAGGCAGGTGAATTGCTGCAGGGCAAAGAAACGACCAATAGATGTTGATGCTGCTAGGAGCTGCTCTCTTCTCTCTAAATCAGTACCAAGTCCTTGGTGATCAGAGCATCTGTTGTGTAGCAGGTGCTGACTTTTGTGGGATTCATCAGATCCCAGTTCCGGCTGATGATGTCCATTAAAGGTTCTATGGCAATTTCCAAAGGAGTCAATTTCAAGTTACGAATCCTGACTAAGTGCTTTTGTTGACTCGCTTTCTGCCTGTGTAACCCCCTCTCTGCAGTTCCACGTGCGGTGTTCTTCATGACCCTTCCTAAACTTCTGTGTTCTTGAGCAGTTTTTCAACCCACTCCCTCCCCCAGGCCCACAGGTGGGTGCACTGCAGTGGTGGATGAAGTGATTGCCATATACTGAACAGAACAGAGGAGCATGTCTTCCTAGAATCCCAGCACCTGGAAAAAAATAGATCATTAAAATCACCACAACCGAACAGAGTGAAAAAGAAGAGAGAGAGACAGTGGAGAAACAAAAATACATACCAGGTTAATCATCAGGCAAAAGCTTAAGCAACAGCTCCTGTACTCCCCTGACCTGTCAGAAAAAGAAAAGTTTATAGAGTACTCTGTTATAAGAGTCCCAATAGGATGGAAAATGATTAAGCAACATGTGTACCATTAAATGATGCTGGATCTGCCACAAGCGAGAGTTGTTATCCATGTAGCGCTGCTCAGGGTAGAGTTGCCACATGAGAGGTAGCTGGGAGGTAAGAAGGTGACTTGGCCTAACTGCGTCACCTAAGGGAACCTGAACTTGCTGGATTCGTGCCCTTAGGAAACTCGTCCCCTGAGGGAAAGAAATGATCAAAAATAAAACCAAAGACTTTCAGGATACTGTGACTAGTTAGAAACCAAGTTGATTGAAAGCAAAATCAAAAAAGAAATAAGCAAAACGTAAAGTTACCTGTTCCACGACGGCCACCCACGTGCGCTGGTATTCGTCTCGGTAGATACCCTCTTGGTGAACCCAGAGGCGATCGGGTGGAGCCCCCACATCCTCTCCTGCCATTCTGGGCTTTGAGTTCCAATTCTAGCCCTGCTTTTCTCCACCTAAGCCTGCAGCACCCGTGCACAGGACACAGGTGTGACTTTTTGGGTTTGAATGAACTCACCAGTGAGCCAGGTGACCTGGTACTAGCAACCACCAACCAGAACCAAACTTCATATATGTCTACGTGCACAGTCTAAATAGAACCAAGGCCATCTGAAGCTCCCTGCAAGACACTGAAGTGACACTCAGGCAGAGCCCTGGGTTGACTACAAAGCACTCAAGAATTTAGTTGGGTAAGGAGTTCTGTGGAAATGTAGGACTAGCATTACAGGAAGCTGGGCAGTGGTCTCAAGTTTGCATTCACAAAGCAGTATCTGACGAAGTGTAGTTAGCAACAGAATATGCGTAGGAGTGTGCCTAAGGACACACTTATTTGGGCAGGAATGCGTTATGAAAGGCAGATGAACGCCCCATTCCCCATGTAAAAGCAGTTTTCCTTTTAAAAGGTAAGACTGAGAAGGTGAATCATGTGCATGGCTTTCTAAATTGAAATGAAAAGTTTGTTTTCAGAGCAAACGACCTATTTATCAGTTTACTTAGAAAGGTATCGCAGCCGGGCATTTCCGGAAGGGGGTATGCGTATTAGGGAGAATATTTAAGGTAGCTTCCTGGAATTTCTGAGCTGCAAGAGGCTTTGGGACCATGGCGATTTGGAGCTGAGAGAAAATGATTATTATCCACCTAGGTCCTTGTTTCATCTTAGTAATGCTTTTCAGGATGTCACAGGAGTGCATTTTTCCATACAAGTGTGGGTTTAAATTATGATTTCCTGAGTCGGAAACCCAGAAAAGTCCCTCTGCCCTTCGAGAGGTATAAAGGAATCCCACCTCCTAGACCAACTCTTCACACGGGGCAAACTGGGCTCGAAACCCATACATCCTCTGCCCAGCCCTGGATCTCACTTCAGGGCCTCACAATAACTTCGCCTGCACTTTGCATTTTGTACCGCACAGTTTTCACTGTGTTTCTACTTTTGGCAGAGCACAGGCACAACATTGGGGGATCTCCCCACAAAACACAGGCCTCCTATTCCAATTGGGTTGCCATTAGGTGGGAAAGGAACTCCAGCACAGCTTGGGAAGTTGTTAAACCCTCCAGTGAGACTGTCCAGAGCAAATGAGATGCCAGAACACAGAATGAAGCAGCCCAGGACAAAGTGAGCCAGAAAGGATTAATTGAGCTAAACCAAGCCCTTTGTTCAGAACAATAATCTGAGTCTGATTTTTTTCTAAACACTGTTAGTTTACCTTCCCTTAAAAGGAAAGTAGAAAATATCTTTTATAGATTTAAGGAAGGGTCTGATTTTAGTGAATAATTTAAGAACATCATAGTTGCTTTGCCCAGTGTACTCTGACTGAGTCCATTGTCAGCTCCTGTCTTATAGGGCTCTTTCATTTCAAATTTCCTGTCTTACATGGTTCCCTCATTTCAAATTCACCTAAAGTGAAACCCCTTCTCCTTAACCAAATTCTGATTTCTCTCAATGGCAACACCACCCCTCCTGTTCCTGCAGAAATTTACTAGTTGTCTTGAACCCCTTCATCTGCTTCAGTTGCTACATGCTATCTGTCACCAATTCTAGGAAGAACCACTACCACTGTATTTGAGATAAACTTTCTCCCAAACACCGGCTAATTTTAGCTCTATATCCTTGATTTTGCTCTCCACTTGCCTAAAATGCCTCCTCGGGCCTCTCTACCTCAGTACTACTATGGCCGAGTGCAAGTGTCTGCCTTTTCCATGAAAACTTCTTGCCTCCCTATGACTACTATAGGTTTTATGTCTAAACTCATATTTTAGCCTCTAATTATATATTTCTTTGCATTATTGCTCTGCTTATTTCACAAGTCCTGGCTCTCCCCAAATGCAGTACTTTAAGCTCTTCAGTAGCACGAATGATACAGTACTGGGCACCCCAAGTCTCAAATACTAGTCAAATAGATAATCATTGTTCTGCCTCTCCTCTTCCCCGGGGCTTTGGAAAGGAGTGATATAAACAAAAACCCAGTAAATGCTAATGTCAAAAGAAAATATATTAAAGTCTGGATTTCAAGTACACAAGAAGTAAGTGTGGCTACTTTTTTTTTTTTTAAAGTAGAAACCGAGTGTTAATGGGTTTCAGTACCATCTCAACTTCACAGATAGGTCGTAGCAACAACCAACATTATTGACATTTAAATTTGTTTTGGAAAGCGAAATTTTACTGGTTACACTGACGTGAAAAGGAAATAATTCCAGTGGGCAAACAAATTGGAGATGATGATCTGAGTTACTATGAATCACTACAAAGAGGCCTATGAGTCATTACAAAATATGCTCGAAACGCAGCATGATGTGCTGTTGAGACCCAAAGGCCAATGTGCTGGGCTTTAGCATACGACTCTGGACTTGCTTATGCTACTTACTACTCAAAGAGCATGAAGGCCCAGTAAAAGGCGACTGTAGTGATCAAGGGACTGAGAAGCCATCATGTGAACATTAACCAACATCCTCAGCAGAGAACCGCAAAAGCAAAGGCTGAGTGAGAGGGATTAAGATCAAAGCCCACAAAATCACAGGTTGTATGAATGGGACACCATTTCTCTAAATGTGATTCTTGGAACACGTGCCCCTAACTTTTTCCTTGGTCAAATAAATTTGGGAATCTGATAGCGTCATAAAGCATGTTAACACATGTAAAAGCTCTGGCGAGTTATGTAGTAAAGAAACTTTATTTCGTTTAACATTTCCCAAATTTATTTGACTAGAGAGCATTTCTCTGCACATAAGACTTGCTCACAAAATTCAGGACCCCTTGAACTAGGATAAATCTCTTAAAACCTCAAGATAAGCTTAGGTAAAAGGTGCACTACAATACACAGAAAACTTGTTCCACTCAACTCAAGGAATACTGCCAGCTGCAAATTCAAATACATTTAAAAAGTGTTTATATAGCTTTATCATCCATGAAGGCACTAAAAGAGATTGTCCCCATGGGGGTCACCTTAATGCCACAATCAGAGACCACACTGGCCTAGAGAGACTATTTATTAATAAGGGGTTCTGTAAATTAATTGTTTTAAATGGATGATATAAAATATAGAAGGCTTCCTTAGGTAGTAATCTAAGTAAAACCATTATTTTTCCTTTGCAGAATAAATTATTTTGTGTCTTTAAAAAAAAGGATAGTTTGCTTTATTTTCCAGGTGTTTTAACAGTTTTTAAACATTAATCAGTTAAATACACTTATTTCATTTGAAATCAATTAATGAACTCATCCAATTATAATGGATGAGGATACCAAGAACATATATACCTGGAATCAGACTGGCCTGTGTATAAATCCTGGTTTTGCCACTTACTAGCTGTGTGACCTCAGTTAAATTTTCTACACTTGTTTTCTGATTTGTAAAATGAGAATTAAAGAACGTATTGATTAGAATAGTCAGCAATTATTTAGCACTTCCTATGTGTTTCATATACATTGACACTTTTAATTTTCATAATCACCTGATTAGATTAATACTATCCCCCCCCCCCACACACTTAAAGATGAGGGAAGTAGCCCTGGTCCGGTGGGCAGCAGGTTCGATTCCTGGTCAGGGCACATACCCAGGTTGTGGGTTCGGTCCCAGGTTGGGGCGCACACAGGAGGCAACCAAATGATGTTTCTCTCTCTCTCAAATCAATAAAAACATATCCTCAGGTGAGGGTTATTAAAAAAAAAAAGATAAGAGAAGGCACAGAGAAGTTAGGTAACTTGCTTGAGGCCACACTGCTAGGAAGTTGCAGAGCCGGATTCCAATTGGGGCGGGCAGCTTACACAAAGTCTGTAAGTGCTTAGTAGATCATCTAGCACAGCGGTTCTCAACCTGTGGGTCGCGACCCCTTTGGCGGTCGAACGACCCTTTCCCAGGGGTCGCCTAAGACCATCCTGCATATCAGATATTTACATGACTATTCATAACAGTAGCAACATTACAGTTATGAAGTAGCAACGAAAATAATTTTATGGTTGGGTCACAACATGAGGAAATGTATTTAAAGGGCCAGAAGGTTGAGAACCACTGGGCTAGCACCTATTACGCTTGCCATACATGTTATTAAACGTTTAGGGCTATAAAATGAAGCCATGAGCATTATAAAAGTTAGAGAATGCCATTCTAGATTATGAGATTAACATCAACAAACAAAGGGTTTTTTTTTCTTTTTGAAGGTGCCTAAAGACAATTTATAAACTCAAAATATCCCATCACTGCACATAATCACAGCCACTCTTGCCCCATCAGGGCAGAGCATACTTACAAAGGAAAAGTAATTGAAAATATGTGGTGCAAAATCGAAACTTAAGCGAAAATTCACGTGGGTCCAATGTAATTGCACACTTGAAATTTCTCCCGAGCTTCATCATTATCAAAATGAATCACGGAAAGTTGTGCCATGTGATCCTGAAGCATTAGGTAAAAATGGAGGTTGCTGGCATACATACCACAGATAGTTCTACTGGATGAGGGCCCTATCTGTGGAAAGACGTGGGTTGGAACTGACTAGGGAGAAAAGAGCAAAGCATCAACACCTCTTCAGGTAGCACCTTGGGAATGTTCCCTTTCCAGTACTGCCATGTCTACCTGGCTTCCCAACTCCACAGCGAATAGATAGAAAGCGAGATCAAACAAACAGAAACACCGATGGGCTGTGGAGCTGGCTCGGCATAGATTTTTCTTTGATTTTTGAAGCGTTCCCCAAATCCCCTGTAATTCCTAACCTTGGGAGTTGAAAGATCGCTACTTTCAACCCATGGCACATTTGGCATACGGCGAAAGAAAATTACTTTTACCTATAATTTCACCATGTCTGAGAGCGGCCAGACAAGGGAACCGAGGAAATTCGTAGAGGGGATAACTACTGTGATACACCCGACCTTGAATAAAACCTGAAGTCCCCCATTCCCCTTCCCTAGAACAAATAGTTAACATTCTTTGCAGAGAGTAGCAGCAGCCAAGTTTGAGAGTGATACTTTTTCAGATACAGTATAGCACTGTTTCTGCAAGAGGTTACTCACATGAATATAATGTTTCTTGGGCTAATTAATCCGCCTCGAGATCAGCGAGGCTAAAACTTCCAGGTCCCCCACCTCGGGTCAGTCAAGCGGGGATCAGGACGTCAGCCAGGGGCGAGCAGAGGGGCATCTGGGGCCGAGGTCACCCGAACCGAAGTTTCCAGGCAAGGGCCGGCAAGCGGAAGTGGTCCAGGGAAGAGTGGGACAAAATTCAGGGGCCGCAACTTGGAAACAAAACGAAATAAAACCTTAACTATCTTAGGACGGAATTTCCCAAAGAGCGTCCCACTGGCTCGAGAGGCTGGCCCGCGCGGCGGAGCTGCCTCAGGGTTGTCCCTGGAGCGTGTAGGCCGCGTCAGCGGGCGGGCAAAATGGGCGCCGGCGCTCCCGAGGCGCCTGCCCCGCAGCCCGGCCCCGTTCAAAAAACGGGCCCCCCCTGGGGCCCTTGGGGAACCCGTCTCCCAGCCGGCCCTTGGTCCCGGGCCTCCCGGGTTAAAACCTTTTCCCGGGGGGGGGACAAAGGCCTTTTTCGCCCGGGGGGCCCCCGCCTTCCCAATAAGCGGGGGGGGGGTTTTCC
>NW_005871217.1:2513706-2519286 GCF_000147115.1 Myotis lucifugus | reverse complement strand
CCCGGCCTGAACCCCTTCCGGGGACGTCCACAGGCATCTGCCCCGAAGTCCCAGCCTGTCCTTAACCGGCGCGGGCGTTTCACCAGGGGCGCTGGGCGCCCCGCCCCCGCCCAAACTCCAGCCCCCGCACAAACTCCGCCCCCGCCCCCGCCCGCCTTGTCCGCGCGCCTTTAGCTCCGCCCCCTCCCCGCCCCGCGCCGCCCGCGCTCCCCAAGCCCCCGCCCCCGCGGAACCCGCTTGCTGGAGCTCAGGGTTGGTCAGGCCTAAGTGGGCCCTAGGCGGACGTGAGCAGGGTCGGACCAAGATGGCGATGCAGGTGGTGCAAGCGGTGCAGGCGGTTCATCTGGAGTCGGATGCTTTCCTAGTTTGTCTCAACCACGCTCTGAGCACAGAGAAGGAGGAGGTGATGGGACTGTGCATAGGGGAGGTGAGTAGGTCAGTGAGTTAGCCTGGCCGGAACCTTGATGAGCAGCCCAGTGTGTCCTTCGGGTCGGTGTTAGCAGCGCCCAGGGCTGCGGAGGCCACAGGCACCCTGGCTTTGATCCTGGGACAGATCCTTTGGATGGTCCTGTCGCGGAGTTTCGGTATCCTCGGGTTGCTTGAAGCTTGGTTAACCTCCCAGCACCCCCCAGCGTTCCGGCTAAGCTAGGGGTGGGGGAGAGCTTTTTTCTCTACTAATCTCTGGCCTCTTCTGTAAATCTGGAAGTTATCACCCCATTGACCAAACCTGAAAGTCAGGCCAGAAAGACAATATAGCACAATAGGACATCAGTGTATTAAGACGCTACTGACCACTGTTAGGGCAGCTGCAATCTTTCCTGTAGGATGCATTTTAATTGTATCGAAGAATCTAAGAGAGGAGAGGGTTTCAAAGACACAAAAGTTTCTGCAGCGTTAAAATGTTGCAGAGGAGCGAAAGAGGATGAGGAAATAGAGCTTAGTTGCTTACAATCCGAAGTAAAAATTCTCCAGTTTTTCATGCTCGCATGCCCTATTTTTCGTATAATCTGTGTCATGTACATCAAATAAGCGTAATGTGATCAATAATGTTTTCTCCTCTTTCTCACTCTAGTTGAATGATGACACCAGGTAAGACAATGTTTGTTTACTCGTATCTTTTGGTCTATATGCCATTATTAACTCAGAGTTGTGACAAGCTTGGCAATATTGGTTAGGGATTGTATTTTAAATTACCATGGTCAGTCTGGAGCTCCCTCAATGATACACTTTCAATAGCTTCCCAATCCTGAAGATTGGTTTCCACCTAACTTCCTAGTAGGAGGATTTTCAGTTGATATATCTGTGACCTTATGTGAAAAATGTGGTTTAGGGAAACAAGATCATGAGTGAACGTGTGAATGCTCTTACAGATAGAATTTTGTTGACTGATATGGTGCTGTTATTCTCCATTTCCTTGCTTGATATGTTTTTATGTTCTGTCTCCCCTAAAATGACAGTGAGATACTGGTCATTTTCGTTGTGGCAGATAATGTGCATATTAAGAGACATTTCCCCCTATTGACCCATTCCTTCATCTAAACTCGCTCTTCCATCTCCATGGCTTTCCGCCTCCTGCTGCTGAGTCCTACAGTGATCTCAGAGACCTCCAGTAGCTTGGATGCTTTGAAGTTTTAATTTAAACCTAGAAGCATAGCAGAATGTGTACTCTCATGCCCACCTCTTTAATACCAAGGATACTAGGAGTTTAGCTTTGCCCATGAAAACTTTATACACTCAGCCACATATGCATGTGTGTCAGACTGCTTCTCACAGCGTTAGCTTCAGTTTACTTTCCTTCTTCCTTTGTCTCTGCTAAGGTTTTATTGTTCCCTTTTTTCTAATTTATCCCCAAAAGGAGTGACTCCAAATTTACATATACTGGAACTGAAATGCGCACAGTCGCTGAAAAGGTATGTGTGCTTGAATTTGCATGATGGAGACTTGCAGTTGGGGAGGGATTTCTGTGCTCTGTTTGATGAACTCAGCCAGGGATCGATCCCTTTTGTGTAGGGCCGCATTTGTGGCTGAGTGGCGTGTTCTCTCTAGTTAAATCTACTCACTAGGAATGGGACCAATTTTCTGTTCTTTGTAGCAAATTTTTACTATTTGATCAAGATGAGTAATCACTGTCAGCTTTCCTCCTTGCTGACATCTGTCTGTTTTTCTGGCTGGCTCATGTCATTGTTATCTTTTTATCCTGAGTCCCAATATCTACTCAGGCAAAACCTTCTTTCCTTACAGGCAAACTATCCAAAGCTCATAGTTCTTAGTCTACCTTGACTTTCTCTTTTCTGGTTTGTTCTAGTCATATGGTCTAGTATAATGCTTCTCAACCTAATCGTTGTATAGGAACAGTTAATTTTCCCCCATTATGGTGCAGGCCAGTGCTTTTGTAAAAGACAATAACAAAAATTATGTCCTCTCCTCTGCCAAGCAGATGATAGAGGTGATAAAATCTATAGGGCAGTGATTCCCAAAGTGGGCGCTACCGCCCCCCGGTGGGCGCTGCAGCGATCCAGGGGGGCGGTGATGGCCACAGGTGCATTTGGGGGCGATGAGTAACTGCTATTAAAATTTTAAAAAAGTTAATTTTCAGGGGCTGAGTAATATTTTTTCTGGAAAGGGGGCGGTAGGCCAAATAAGTTTGGGAACCACTGCTATAGGGCAACAACTCCATCTACTTATTAACTCTACTAGAGGTCTGGTGCATGAAATTCGTGCACTGGGGGTGGGGTGTCCCTCAGCCCAGCCTGACCCTCTCTCAATCCAGGACTGCTGGCTCCTAACCACTCGCCTGCCTGGATGCCTGATTGCCCCAAACCACTCTGCCTGCCAGCCTGATAGCTCCCTAAACACTCCCCTGCCAGCATGATTGACACCTAACTGTTCCCCTGCCGGCCCGATCACCCCCAACTGCCCTCTCCTGCAGGCCTGGTCACCCCCAACTGCCCTCCCCTTCAGGCCTAGTCACCCCCAACTGCCCTCCCCTGCCAGCCATCTTGTGACAATAGGGGTAGCCATCTTGTGACGACATGGGGACAACCATCTGGTGGCAGCCATCTTGTGATGACATGGGGCAGCTATCTTGCGAAGACATGGGGGTGGCCATCTTGTGACATCATGGGGGCGGCCATCTTGTGATGTGAGGGCATGAGGGTCAATTTGTATATCACATTTTTATTATATAGGATATACAAAATTCATCGTGTTAACCACTTGGCGTTCTTTCTTCCTATATGAAGGAAAGAAGTTCATTCCCTACCCAGAGCTACAGCTTCTTCAAGGACCTTGCTTATGAAATACCCTGTCTTGCCATAGCCAGTCGGCCTGTGAACTAAAAGGTCCCAGGTTCGATTCCAGTCAAGGGCACATGCCCAGGTTGCGGGATCGATCCCCAATAGGGGGGCTTGCATGAGGCAGCTAATCAATGATTCTTTCTCATCGTTGATGTTTCTATCTCTCTCTCCCTCTTCCTTCCTCTCTGAAATCAATAAAAATATATTTAAAAAAAGAAATACCCTGTCTTTCTTCTGTGTCTTCAACCTTCTGTCATCTGGCTCTTTTCCCTTGGGATACAAATGTGCTTACATCACTCTCATTTTCAGAAGGGACAGAAAAATCACTTCTCGATCCTCTATCTCCCTGTAGTCATTCCTCTCACATCCTTCCTTTAAGAGCCAGCCCTTATTTACCTTCTCCATTCAAACCCACCAAAATCTGCTTTCCAGTTCTGCCTCTCCAGCCCCCTTCTCATTGCTACATCCCTGGATTGTTTCTTGGTGTGTCTCTTAATCTTTCAGTTCGGAACTCAGAACTCCCGTGAGGGTTTTCGTTTGTTTTGTTTTTGCAGTATCTCCATATTCCTCCCCTTCCTTATTCTTTTTGGACTCTTCCTCCCCTGCCTATGCATTAATTATTCTCCAAGTTTCTGCCTTGGCCTCCTTCTCTTCCCAGAATGTTTTTTTTAAATATTTTTATTGATTTTAGAGAGGAAGGGAGAGGGAGAGAGAGATAGAAACATCAATGATGAGAGAGAATCATTGATTGGGCCGCCTCCTGCATGCCCCACACTGGGGATCGAGCCCACAACCCGGGCATGTGTCCTGACCAGGAATTGAACCCTGACCTCCTGGTTCATAGGCCAATGCTCAACCACTAAGCCATGTCAGCTGGGCTTGCCAGAATGTTTTCTTAGGCAACATTACCTCTCCTGTGGCTTTAGTTGCAACAGACATTGAGGTTAGAGAGATCTGTCTTCAGATCCTTTCTCTGATACTTACTGTGTGACTTACTGTGATACTTACTTAACATCCTCGAGCTTCTCATTCTTTATCTGTAAAACAGAGATAATGATCATCACCAACCTCATAGAGTTGTTGGGAAAGTTGGATTTGGGTAATGTAAGTAAAACACTCACCTATAAAATGGGCATAACAATAGTACTAACCTCACTGGGTCATTGGGAGAGTTAATTTAATACATGAAAAGCACTTTTACAAGTGCCTGACACATGGCAGGTAGCCAATAAATATTGGCTATTTTGACTGTTGTTGTTAACCAGTAGGTGCTAGTTAGTATAAATTATTCCAAGCTCTAGAATGTCATAGTCAACTGTCTAGTGGACATCCAAGTTTAGCTAAACATGGGCATCTTTTAAAATCTAATATAATAATAGAGGAATATGCACATTAGCCTGGACGCTGCAATGTCATGACCAATCTACAAGCAGCA
Source organism: Myotis lucifugus (assembly GCF_000147115.1). Taxonomy (NCBI): domain Eukaryota; kingdom Metazoa; phylum Chordata; class Mammalia; order Chiroptera; family Vespertilionidae; genus Myotis; species Myotis lucifugus. Next base: position 2,514,555 of record NW_005871217.1, on the reverse strand, counting down.
GAGAGCCACAGGAGGGCGGGGCAGCAAGCTAGGAGCTGTGGAGAGCTACCAGCAGTGGTGGGCGGGGTGGCCAGCTGAGGCAAGCGGCAGCAAGCTACTCGCGCACGGATTCATGCACATTGAAAGGACATTAATTAGAAGAAATATTTTAAAGGCCGGGGAGGGACCCCAGGAGGGCTCCAGGGCATGTCCAGCCCGTCTCGCCTAGTCCCCATCGGCCAGACCTCAGCAGCAAGCTAACCTACTGGTTGGAGCATCTGCCCCCTGGTGGTCAGTGTGCGTCATAGCGACTGGTAGAATGGTTGAACGAATGGTCGGACACTTAGCATATTAGGCTTTTATTATATAGGATATTTATTGATTTCAGAGAGGAAGAGAGAGGGAGAGAGAAAGATAGAAACATCAATGAAGAGAGAGAGAGTTATTGATTGGCTGCCTCCTCCACACCCCCACTGGGGATTGAGCCCGCAACCCAGGCATATGCCCTGGCTGGAATCAAACCATGACCTCCTGGTTCATAGTTCAATGCTCAACCACTGAGACACACCAGCTGGGCTAAACACAGGCATCTTAAACTAACATGTTCAAAACTGAACCTTTTCTCTTCCTCAAACCCTTCAACATCCCTGCTGCCACAGTAGTTCCCAAGCCTGGAATCACCCAGTAATCTTTAAAAAATCCTGAGGTGGTTCAGTTGGTCTGGGGTGTGACCTGGGCAGCAGAATTTGGAAAAGCTATCCAGGTGACTCTTTTTTTTTAATTTTGTTTTATTGCTTAAAGTATTACAAAAAGTATTACATATGTGTCCTTTTTTTTTTGCCCCTTGACAATCCCCTGCCTCCCCTACCC
>NW_005871217.1:2497651-2513121 GCF_000147115.1 Myotis lucifugus | reverse complement strand
TATAACATTTTTATTTACAAAAACAAGTAAACAATTAAAGTTCCTAGTACTTTTTTAATGTATGGTACTGCGTAAAACATTTTCCTCTATGAAGAGGGACCAAACAAAATTTACATAAGTATCTAGATTCGCTCCTTTTTCCATGGGCGTGAAAAACGAGAACACTCGTGAGCGGTCCTTAACAGATGGAGCACGAAACACGAGAAAACTCCTGAGCGGTACGAAATGTGTTAAAATCCTTAGGATGAAGTCCCATTAGTGAAGCATTCAGGGCCTCTCATTTCTGTTTATGTCCTTACTAGAGGCCCAGTGCATGACATTCATGCACTAGGGGGGGCAGTCCCTCAGCCCAGCCTGCACCCTCTTAGCACTTCCCCAGAGGGGAAGCTGTGAGCCTGGCTGTGAGCCTGCCTGTGAGCCTGGCTTTTGCCTGAGTGGTGCTCCCCCTGTGGGAGCACACTGACCACCAGGGGGCAACTCCTGCATTGAGTGTCTGCCCCCTGGTGGTCAGTGCATGTCATAATGACTGGTTGTTCTGCTGTTTGGTCAATTTGCATGTTAGGGTTTTATTATATAGGATACTAGTGGCCTGGTGCACAAAATTTTTGCACGGGGGGGGGCGTGTTTCCTCAGCCCAGCCTGCACCCTCTCCAATCAGGGACCCCTTGGAGGATGTCAGATTGCTGGTTTAGGCCTCGAGGAGGCTGCGGATCAGACGCTGCTTTTCTCTCTCTCCGGGCCTCACCAGCAGCTGTGGTAGCTGCTGATCAGCCCTGCCTCTCTCTCTTCCCGAGAGGTCAGCAGTTCAGCCCGCTTGCCAGTCCCCACCCACCAGAGCCTGCTGCGCGCGCAGCCTGGCGTTCGGTTGTTTTGTTCTTTACAGACCCTGGGTTTTTATATATTAGGATTTCTTTACATGGATCCAAGTTCTAACCATGGTAAATTATGTCAGTTTCCACATTATGCTCTGCTGTTTCATTCCTTGTATCTGCTGGTTGTTATGCATGGACTGCTTCCCTCTTCTCCGCTTGGTTAACAACTTATCCCTGGCAGTTCAGCCTGGGTGCCACTTGCCTCCTTTAAGTAGCCTGCCCTGTAGGCTAGGTTAAATAGCCTCCACTGTGCTACCCTAGGTCCTTGAGCATATATATTACAGTGCTTATTGTGGGAAACTGATATAGGGTTAAGCCTCGGACTGACCTGCTGGCAAAGTCACAAACAAGTCCCAGCTTAGAGGGCTCAGTCCTCCAAGCATAATTAGGCTTGACCTTATAACACTCCCCACATCTTACCTGGGAAGCTAATGGGCTGAGGGAAGTGCAGGGAGTGTAAACATGATCAAAACATGTGAAACTCACAAGAACTGTAACTATGGTAACCACTGCATTGTTTACCTCAGACTATAAAAGGTCGGTGCAGACTGAGCACCGGTGGAAGTCCTTCCTCTTGAGTTGGACTTACCCGCCTGGTCCCCCAATATTTCCAAATTATCTCTTGTCTTTTCTATTTCATTTGTGTGCGGCTCCTCTTCCAGATATTGAACCCTGAACCACGTGGGACGTGGAGGGAAACATTTACGACAGCTTATATGTTGTTGTGGAGTTGTTTCCCTGTCTCTCTTCCTGGATGTCAATACTGTATCCTGTTTATCATTGTACACTTAGGCCACTCTGTAGTGCCTCCCATATAGTATATACTCAATAAATACATATTGTATGAATGAACGTATGTCCTCTACAATAGGAAATTAGTGTTATGTGCCCATTACCCATGGAAAGCCACACCAGAGGGTGCAAACTTTCTGGAAAGGGCCAGATGGAAAATATTTTTAGTTCTGTGGGCCATGTGGTCTCTGTTGCAGTTATTCAGCTCTGCCATTGTAGCACAAAAGCAGCTGCAATACATAAATGAATGGACGTGGTCAGATTTGGCCCAAAGAAGCCCAGGCAGGCCATAGTTTGCCAACCCTTGATCTATACCAAGACACAGGAACAAAAGGAACTGGTTTCAGTATCTTAATTCCAAGACTGAAAAGGTGTAGGGGCCGATCTAGCCAAGCTGGAATATCTTACTACTTACGTGACTATGACCATAACAGTCTTCCTCTGGCCCTTCAGCTACCTGTGGCTTTCAGGGACACCTGTTAGTCCTTTGTGGCCTTTATTTATGCTTGTTTTATTTTGTTTTTCATCTATTCCTGGGCTGGTCTTGCCATTCTATCCTGAATTTCTTTTGCTCACTCTTCTTGGATACTGCAACCATTTCTGACTAGAGACAAAGAGAATATTCACCGTTGGCATCAGCTCCTACTAAAATGCATTTCCAATCTTAATGACATAATTTTATTTTTCAAGAGTCTATTCCCTTATCTTAAATTCTGTGTCAGTTTGTACCATCCAAATCATGGAACCTCGGTTCTCGAACTTAATTTGTTCCAGAAGGCTGTTCGAGAAGTGATTTGTTCAAAAACGGAATCATTTTCGCCCATTAGAAATAGAATTAATCTGTTCCAGACCCCCAAATGATTCCTTGTTGTAACCTTTCTTATATACGGTACATGTCTAATTTACTGTTTAATCTACAAATAAACACTTCTTTTCTTAAGTTTATCGAACCACCCCCTACTAGCCTCACTAATAAAGGAATCACTTTTAGCATTTGGTCCAGGGATGTCTTTAGGGTCAGCATGCAGCATCTTTTTTTTTTTTTAAATATATTTTATTGATTTTCCACAGAGAGGAAGGGAGAGGGATATAGAGTTAGAAACATCGATGAGAGAGAAACATCGATCAGCTGCCTCCTGCGCACTCCCTACTGGGGACGTGCCCGCAACCAAGGCACATGCCCTTGACCAGAATCGAACCCGGGACCCCCCAGTCCGCAGGCCGACGCTCCATTCACTGAGCCAAACCGGTCTGGCAGCATGCAGCATCTTTGCTTGTTCACATATCACTGCCTCCCAAGTGCTGTCCCCGGCTAACTGCTTTTCCTTTATCCAAATCAACAACAGTTTTTCTACCTCTTCCATTGCCTGTGATCAGTTTCTTTCACATCCTTAGCAACATTGGCACTCTTGATGGCCGCTTTATGTTTTAAAATTTTGCTAATGATTGATTTCTCCAGCAACAAAAGCATTTTTTCCTTTGTTGCCTGAGAGGTGCTTTTGGTCATGCTGAGGTATAAGCTTGAAAGGATTGTCAGTGGAAGTTTGGTTTGACAAGAGAGACCTTTTCTCTGAACAACTTGGTCAAGAACCGAATGTTGGAAATGGAAGAGGTTCGAGAAACGAGGTTTGACTGTAGATATTAAACTTTATGAGAATTTAGGAACCTTATCTTTTTAGTTAGTGTTGGCATGGCATATCTTTTCCATTCTTTTATGTTTAGCCTTTCTGTGTATTAATATTTACAGTGTGTCTTATTAGGAACATATAGTTTTGATAATCCAGCCTGATAATCTTTTTAATTGGAGTATTTAGTCCAGTTACCTTTATTGTAATGATTGATATATGTGGGTTATTGCTCCATCTTTTTGCTTTCTATTTGACCCACTTTGTTTTGTTCTTCTCTGTTCTTGCCTTCTTTTGGACTCATTAACTGTATTTTATTGTTCCACTTTGATCCTCCATTAATTAGTTATAACCTTCTTTTACTTTCCTTTTAGTGGTTATCCTACATATTATAATATATATTCTTGACTTGTTAGTCTAATAAAAATGGATTTTTTTTTTTTACTATTTCTCTGCTAATACTAGAATCTAAGAACACTTTAATTTCATTTACACCCTCCCACCTTTTGGATTATTGCTGTCATGCATTTTAATTCTATGGATATTTTACACAGCACATGACATTATTATTACTGTTTTGTACAATTAGTATTCATTTACATTTACACACATATTTTACTCTTTACAGTGTTCTTTATTCTTTCCTTCATAGCTGGGATTTTCTTTCTTCCCGAAGAACTCTCTTTAGTATTTCTGTGCTGATAATGAATTCTCTCAACTTTTTGCATATGTACGTATCTGTATTTTGCCTTCAATTCTGAAGGTTGCATTCTTTGAATATAGAATTATTGGTTGGCAGATCTTTTCTTTTTGCACACTAACATGTTACCTCATTCTCTTTAGGCTTTGATTGTTTCTGTTGAAAAGTCAGCTCTTTTTTTCTTTTTTAAAAATTAAATTTAGCCAAAACCGGTTTGGCTCAGTGGATAGAGCGTCGGCCTGCGGACTGAAAGGTCCCAGGTTCGATTCCGGTCAAGGGCATGTACCTTGGTTGCGGGCACATTCCTAGTGGGAGATGTGCAGGAGGCAGCTAATCGATGTTTCTCTCTCATCGATGTTTCTAACTCTCTATCCCTCCCCCTTCCTCTCTGTAAAAAATCAATAAAATATATTTTTTAAAAAATTAAATTTATTTGGGTGACATTGGTTAATACAAGTATGTAGATTTTAAGAGTACATTTCTATGATACATCATCTGTATATTGCATTGTGTGTCCACCACCCAAAGTCAAGTTTCCTTTCATCACCATATTTTTTACCCTCTTTACCCTTTACTACCCCTCACCTCCCTTCCCTCTGGTAGCCACCATACTATTGTCGGTTTCTATGAGTTTTTTGTTTGTTTCTCTTGTTTGTTCATTTGTTGCTTTCAGTTTTATATCCCACATGAATGAAATAATATGGTTCTTGAATTTTTCTGACTTATTTTGCTTAGCATGATATTCTCAAGACCCAGCCATGTTGTTGCAAATGTCAGTATTTCATTTTTTCTTATGGCTGAGTAGTATTCCATTGTATATATGTACTATATTTTTATCCAATCATCTACTGAGGGACACTTTGATTGTTTTCATGTCTTGGCCACCATAAATAATGCTGTAATGAACATAGGGATGTATATATCTTTGCAAATAAATGTTTTCAATTTTTTTGTGTAGATACTCAGGAGAGGGATTACTGGGGCATATGGTAACTCTATTCTTAATTTTTTGAGGAACACCCATACTGTTTACTTTTTTTTAATATATATTTTATTGATTTTTTACAGAGAGGAAGGGAAAGGGACAGAGAGTTAGAAACATCAATGAGAGAGAAACATTGATCAGCTGCCTCCTGCACACCCCCCACTGTGGATGTGCCCGCAACCAAGGTACATGCCCTTGACCGGAATCGAACCTGTGGCACTTCAGTCCCCAGGCCGACGCTCTATCCACTGAGCCAAACCGGTTAGGGCCTGTTTACTTTTTTAAAAAATGTTTTTATTTATTTCAGAGAGAGGAAGGGAGAGGGAAAGATGGAAAAATCAATGATGAGAGAGAATCGATTGGCTGCCTCCTGCACGCCCCCTACTGGGGGTTGAGCCTGCAACCTGGGCATGTGCCCTGACCAGGAATTGAACTGTGACCTCCTGGTTCATAGCTCTATGTCAACCACTGAGCCACACCGGCCGGGCCATACTGTTTTCCATAGTGGCTGTACCAGTATACATTCCCACCAGCAGTGAATATGGGTTCCTTTTTCTCAACATCCTCTCCTACATTTGTTATTACTTATCTTGTTGATAATAGCCATTTTCACAGGTGTGAGGTGGTACAATGGAGAAAAAAAAAGCCTCTTCAATAAATGGTTCTGGGAAGCCTGGCCTGTGTTTTTAAGTGGTTAGAGTGTGGGCCCCATGCACCAAAGGATTGCAGGTTCGATCCCCGTCCCCCTGGGGGTGCATGTGGGAGGCAACCCATCAATGTGTCTCTCCCACATTGATCTTTCTTTCTTTCTTTCTTTCTTTCTTTCTTTCTTTCTTTCTTCCTTTCTTTCTTTCTTCCTTTCTTTCTCCCTTTCTCTCTCTCTCTCTCTCTCTCTCTCTCTCTCTCTCTCTCTCTCTCTCTCTCTCTCTCCCCCTCCACTTGCTCTAATAATCAATGGGGAAAATATCCTCAGGAGGGAGGTTTACCAAAAAATAAAAATTAAAAAAATGAATGGTGTTGGGATCAAAGACCTAAATATAAGATCTGAAATAACAGAAAGAAAACATAGGTTCTAAACTTACGGACCTTGGTCATAGAAAAGATTTTATGAATTTGACCCCAAAGGCAAAGAAAGTAAAAACAAAACAAACAAAAAAAATGAATGGAACTATCAAACTCAAAAGCTTCTGAAACCACCAATAAAACAAAAAGGCAACCAACTGAATAGGAGACGATATTTGCAAATAATAGCTCCGACAAGGTGTTAATATCCAAAAACTGGAAAGAACTCATCCAACTTAACAGCAAAATAATTATCCAATTAAAAAATTGGCAGAGGACCTGAACAGACACTTCTCACAAGAAGACATACAAACGGCCAACAGATATATGAAGAGGTGCTTGACTCACTAGCTATTAGGGAGATGCAAATCAAAACTACAATGAAAAGTCAGCTCTTTGTCTTGTTGCTCCTTGGAAGGTCAAGTGTCTTTCTGTCTCTGCTTTTGATTTTCCATATTGTGAACTCTGTGCCTGCCAGACACTGTATGGTCACTGGGGTCAAAACATAACTAAAACATGTTCCCTGCTCTTAGGATCTTACATTCTAGTAGAGGAGGAAATTATGTCAACCAAGAGAACACAACATGATATAAACTCTAGCAAAGATGTGTATTTGTATTATTAAAAAACGTATGACAGGGGAGAATGATCAATTCTTTATAGGATGAGCATTTAAAGGCTCATCAAAGGGAATTTAAAGGCTATGAGAGAGTTCACCAGGTAGACAAAGCCATGAAAGGGGACCACATTTCAAGCTCAATAGCCACATGTGCATAATGGCTGCTGTATTGCACTGTGTAGGTCTGTAGCTTACTCAAAAATCTCCTCTCAGATTTTACCCATGTCCCTGCAACATCTGGCAACGCCACACCCATCTTTCCCCCTGAAACTTTTGAACCATTTCATTGTTCTGGTTTTGACTCCTCCGTCTTCCTTCCTGGCTCCTCTTATTGTACTCCATCCGAAATGTGGGTACCCCCCTTGATTTAGGCCTGGACCTCTGGGCTGTCTCTCCACACTATTCCTTGCTTTTATTTGCATCCTCTCATCCCAGATCAACTCATTTGAAAACATGCTCATCTTCCTTCCTTCCTTCCTTCCGTCCTGATCCTTGCTAAACTTAGGTCTGCCTCCCATTTCACCATTTCAACTTTAAAACTTCAGAGTCATCCTTGACACTGTCCTGTCTTCTATCACCCATGGCCCATAAGCTACCAAATCTTGTGGATTCTTCCCTCTTAATGAATCTCAAATCTCTTTCTTCCATCTCTGCCATCCAGTTAGTCCAATATGTTATCATCCCTTCATGTCCAGGCGATCTGAAATATTTTCCTTTGTCCAGTTCATCCTGCAAGTCATGGGTTGGCATTTGAGGTCCCGCACATTTTTACTTTAACCTTCTTTCTCAGCCTTACCATCTGCCATTCCATCTCAAGTTTTCTCTTTAAATCAGTTGGCCAACTTGTCTCCCAAACATATCACCCACATGCATTTGAAATCTTAAGAAATTCTATCTACACACACACACACACACACACACACACACACACATGCATGCACGCACACACAAACACATGCGTGTGCACGCACACACAGTAGTCAGGAAATATGAACGCTCCGCCTTTTCTATGAAGATTTTTTTCTAATCTAAGCGACTCCTTTCCTTTGAGCTCCTGTAGCATTAATTTACTGCATTGTTTTATAATGTAATGAATTAATGATATACTTGCTCAACCAACTGTTAGCATTTTAAACATTTGAATTTTCAGCACTGTGAAAATTGTCTTCTTTTGTGTGTCTCACACATAGTTGTGAATCAGATGATTATAAGTTGATCATTCAAAAAGTCCTTCCTTGATGTAAATATTAGCTTTAGTATTTTTTGTTTTGAAATGTATATGGTGAGGTTAGATGTCTTTTATTTGAAACATTCCATCATTCACGGGGAGAATGTCAGTTTTCTAAAATGGAATCTTTAACCTGATAATGTAATACAATGCCATTCTATAATTGCAGAGAGAGATATTATTGGAGAGAGACAGAAGTAAACATGTTTGTGGATTTTTCCTTAGGTTGACACCGTCAGAATTGTTCACATCCATTCTGTCATCATCTTGCGACGTTCTGATAAGAGGAAGGACCGAGTGGAAATTTCGCCAGAGCAGCTATCTGCGGCCTCAACAGAGGCGGAGATATCCTTATTGGTTGATGAGAAGTTGTTGTTTTTTTAAAAATATATTTTATTGATTTTTTACAGAGAGGAAGGGAGAGGGATAGCCTTAGAAACATCAATGAGAGAGAAACATTGATCAGCTGCCTCATGCACACCCCTTACTGGGGATGTGTCTGCAACCAAGGTACATGCCCTTGACCAGAATCGAACCCAGGACCCCTCAGTCCACAGGCCGACGCTCTATCCAGTGAGCCAAACTGGTCAGGGCTTGATGAGAAGTTTTTATGTGCTCTGGGGCTTCTAAGCCAGGTCCCTCTGTTTGCTACCTTAGCCTGGTTTAGGAGGAGGTTTCACAGGTTTTCTTCCTGGTGACTCCCAGTTTTCATATTTGCCCCTTAGATCCAATTGCTTGGTTAATCAGAATTTAAAAAAAAAAATTAAAAAAATATTTTTATTGATTTCAGAGAGGAAGGGAAAGGGAGAAAGAGAGAGAAACATCAATGATGAGAGAGAATCATTGATCGGCTGCCTCCTACATGCCCCACACTGGGGATGGAGCCTGCAACCGGGCATGTGCCCTGACCAGGAATCAAACCTCCTTGTTCATAGGTCGAGGCTCAACCATTGAGCCACACTGGCTGGGTGGTTAATCAGAATTTTTGTCCACTTCTCCTTTTGTATGGCTTTTATTGAAGAATTCGAAATTTCTAACATTCCTTCTCTTAAATGCCCAAAGATCCCAAGGTCAAATCCTATGACAATGAACTCTATGAGGAGTCCCTTCGTCCTCCTCCCCCCACCCCTCTTCAGTCCCTTATGCCCCGCTTCCTCAGTTTTCCTAGTATCATTTAATTTCTAGGCTTTTTACTATCTTGGTCTATGTTGTTTGGAAAGATTCTCTTTTGAGGCTGCCTCTCAAAAGAAAAAATGCAATGCTCGCCCTGGCTGGTTTGGCTCAGTAGCTAGAATGTCAGCTTGCGGACTGAAGGGTCGCAGGTTCGATTCCAGCCAAGGGCACATGCCCTGTTGCAGGCTCAATCCATGATTCTCTCTCATCATTAATATTTCTATCTCTCTCTCCCTCTCCCTTCCTCTCTGAACTCAATAAAAATATTATTTAAAAAAGAATAAAAAAATAAAAAAAAATGCAATGCTGAGAACTGAATGCAATATTCCATGTAAAATACAACCAAAGAATGGTCAAATGGGACATTTGCTTCCTATGATCTGGACTCCATACCTCATCTAGTCTCCTCACGAAGAGACTGTGCTGATCAGTGGTCTGTGGAATACTCCAGGGGGACCCTCTGTGGATATGCAAGAGTTTTTCCCTCTGCTGCTCTCTTCCCAGTCCTCCACCCTGCCAACTCTAGCTGCTGGACTGTCCGATCCATCTCCTAAGCCCAGGGAGCCGGCTGAGCTGCACCTCAGTTCCCCTTCCTGCTCTGTGGCCTGGACATTCTCTCAAGGGCTCACCTTGTTTGTTTCCCATTTGTTGGCCTTCCTGTTTCATATAATCCAGCTTGTTTGCTTGTCTCAGGCAGGAGATAAGTCCAGTCACTGTTCTTCCATTTGAGCCAGAAGCAGAAAGCCCATTCATTGGTATTCAAGCAAACAAAGACAAACTTATCCAAAATAAAATTCCCAGAAAAGATGTGTGTTGATTGCGATTATGGATTGTAACTTCAAACTAAAAGGAGTCCATTCTCAAAGTGGGAGAGGGATGGCTGGACACATTGTTGCATGTTAATGTACTGACATGACAGTGAGTGTCTATCAAGTACTTACTCGGTGCCAGGCAAGATGCTCCTTGCTTGGATTACCTCATTTACTCTTCACTGTGTGAGCTGGACTCCCCCCATCTGCAGCTGAAGAAATGAGCTTAGAGCAGTTAAGTAATTTTTCTTGGCGACTGAAAAAAAAAAGATAACTTAAAAAGTATTCTTTCTTAGACTCAGTCGTATAAAAAAGTGTTATCGTGTTTTAATGTAATTTGCAGGGAAGTGAGCCAGCATTTTACACTTTAGCAGCAATAGTCTTTTTTAAAAAAATATATTTTATTGATTTTTTTACAGAGAGGAAGGGAGAGGGATAGAGAGTTAGAAACATTGATGAGAGAGAAACATCGATCAGCTGCCTCCTGCACACTCCCCACTGGGGATGTGCCCGCAACCAAGGTACACGCCCTTGACCGGAATCGAACCTGGGACCCTTGAGTCCACAGGCCGACGCTCTATCCACTGAGCCAAACAGGCCAGGGCAGCAGCAGTCTTAGTAAGCAGCATCTGAAGGGGAGAGCTTATCTCTGAGTTGAGGTCTTTTTTTTTTTAACATATTTTATTGATTTTTTACAGAGAGGAAGGGAGAGGGATAAAGAGTTAGAAACATCGATGAGAGAGAAACATTGATCAGCTGCCTCCTGCACACCCCCTACTGGGGATGTGCCTGCAACCAAGGTACATGCCCTTGCCCGGAATCGAACATGGGATCCTTCATTCCGCAGGCCTATGCTCTATCCACTGAGCCAACCAAACCAGCCAAGGGCTCTGAGTTGAGTTCTTATCTCAAGTTAGAGCCTCAGAATTATAGGGAAATTTTGTTTCCAGAACAAAGGAGGAAAAGATTCCTTTGGGGGCTATTTCTAGACAAATGGGGAGACTGAACTAGGTTCATTTGATCTCTGCACATGTGACAGGCACCTCACACAGACACCAGAGTGGGAGGGCTGTCCCCAACCTCGAGTCTTGTCTTCTCAAAGGAATGAATTTAAATGAGAAAACTGCAGATGATTGCATTGTGATAAAGCTAATTTATTGAAGCAATTAAAGCAAGCGAACTTAATAAAGAAGCAAGGCAAGCAAATCCCTTTCATTTCAACCAGCTGGGAGCACAGATGGGCTTTTCCGGCTAACCCGGAAAAGTGAGTACCTGGCAAGGGTTCTAGGCGTTATATGCCCTCCTGTCTATAGGTTTCAAAGATTCTCTTGTTGAATATCTTGGTTTAGATTGATTCTCAAGGTCCCTTTTAACTTTGTTGTGGCCTTCCCAGAATTCACGAGAAGCACGGGGCAATTTTATCTTCCAAGCCCTCTCTGCGTAGGGAGTAAAACCGCCCTTTCTTTCCTTTCCCCTTCCCCCCTCCTTTCCTGCATTCCTTCCTTAGGGAGGCTTTTAACCATTTGCTCTCAAGTGTCCTTGGCTGGGGAAGATAATTGCTTGTTATTTGCAGGCCAGCTGCCAATTGCCCACAGGCTTTGACCTTGTTTGAACTTTCCTGTCTCAGTTTCCCTATTCCTTCTGCTCTGCAATTTTCCTAGCTTCTTACTATCCTGTAACAAAACCACCCTGGTTGCTATTGTTGACATGGGTAGCCTGCCAGAGAGAAAGCAAGTGAATTTTTAAAATCTTGTATTTTTCAAAAATGGGAATAGGATGGAGCGAGAGAGAGAGGATAGAACAGAACAGTGGGGCCTTGACTTACGAGTGTCCCGACTAAGGAGTTTTTTGAGATACCAGCTGTCTCGCCAGGTTTTTTGCATTGAGTTGATAGAGTAATTTCAGTTAACGAGCTCCTTAACGAGCCCGGTCTCCGATTTCGTAAGTCAAGGCCCCACTGTACTCCAGTTAATAATGTAAGCGACTTCCGAAGATTTAGAAAAGTTTTTCCAGACAGCACAGTGATAAGTATTTCAGTGATCAAACATTAGCTAAGGAGAATGTAACTATATACAATAATGGGAACTGAGTGGATTTCAGAGAGAGAGAGAGAGAGAGAGAGAGAGAGAGAGAGAGAGAGAGAGAGAGAGAGACTCCTTTGTTTTTAAATGGGAAGTCTGGGAAATTCTGGGTATCAACCTTACTTCATTCTTTATTGACATTAAATTGTAAACGGTTTGTTTTCAACCTCAGGATACTTTCTGAGCCCTTGTCAGCATCACTGCTTTTTATTCCCACAAGTTGAAAATACCTTGACAGACACACAGGTTGGCTGAACTAACAGGTCGTCCCATGAGAGTGGTGGGCTGGTATCACTCCCATCCTCATATAACTGTTTGGCCTTCACATGTTGGTAAGTATGGGGTTGCAGTGTTTATTGTTCTTAGACATGAATATGATTTTCCTTTTCCATTATGTGACCTATGGTTGCTTTAAAGCAAAATTTAACTATCCTTAAACAGGTATCCTAATTTTTATTGTGCTATGTTTTAAAAGTAATGATTTACATCATATTGAGTATTTTTAATAGAGATAAAATTTCAGCACTCCATTTTGAATGAGCGACACTGTAGTCAGACAACCAAGTCAAAGTGTCAGGTAGACAATTGCATATATGATTCTGGAGTTGGGGGTAGAAGTCTGGGACTAGAGTTTATTGGGTGCGAGTTGGGAGTGGTTAGTGTAGAGATGAGGTATGAAGCCGTGGAACAGGATGAAATCCCCCAGAGAGTGAGTATAGCCCTTGGTATGCCACTATGTCAGGAGTGGGAAGATGGGAAGGATCCAACAAGATCAGAGACTGGAAAAGATCAGCCACGAAGGTAAGAGGACAGAGGGGAAGAGTGGGAGTGGGAGGCCAAGTGAAGACAGTTTTAAGGAGGGAACAATCAGGTAAATTGAGGGCCAAGAATAGATCATTGGTGATCTTGATAAAAGCACTTTGGGTGGGATGGTATGGACAGTAATCCTTTTCAGACTCAGATAGCCGTTCAACAATGCTTCAGGAATGCTTATGAAATACCTTTGATGTGCTAGGCTTTGTGCTAAAAAATCTTGCAATTTTAAAAATACAAAGCCCTGTGAATGTAGGGATGATGTTTATTCTTATTTAACAGACTAGGGGCTCAGTGCACGAATTTGTGCACCTTGAAAGAAACTGTGGGCTGTGAGGCTGTGGTGGGCACAGGGTCGGGTTTTGGCCCATCTTCCGTACCCCTGCCCGGTCCCTCCCACCATCGTCCCCCGTCTCCTGTCTGCTGCAGCCCCACTCCCATCACGGTGGCTGCCATGCACTGACAGCGCTGGCCCTGCTCACTCCCATTTGACCCAGTGATCCCACTTCTAGGAATATATCCCAAGAAACCAGAAACAACAATCAGAAAGGATGTATGCACTCCTATGTTCATAGCAGCAAAATTTACAATAGCTAAGATTTGGAAACAGCCTAAGTGCCCATCAGCAGATGAGTGGATTAAAAAACTATGGTACATCTACACAATGGAATACTACGCTGCGGTAAAAAAGAAGGAACTCTTGCTTGCCATTTGCAACAGCGTGGATGGAACTGGAGATCATTATGCTAAGTGAAATAAGCCAGTCAGAGAAAGATAAATACCACATGATCTCACTCATTTATGGAATATAGAGAACAACATAGACTGATGAACAGGACAGATCCAAAGACAGAGAAACAGTGATTGGACTATCAATCCCCAGAGGGAAAGTAGGGGAGGTTGGGGGTAAGGGGAAGAGATCAACTAAAGGACTTGTATGCATGCATATAAGCCAAACCAATGGACATGGACAGCAGGGGGATGAGAGCATGAGTGGCGGGGGTGGGGGGAGTTGGGGGTTAATGGGGGGATGAGGACACATTTGTAATACCTTAACCAATAAAGAAATTAAAGATAAAAAAAGATAATGCAAAAAAAAGAATTTCCTCTGTAATAGGTCTATGCTTCTGTTTTTTAGTATCAAGTCTAATATATTCACTTCCCCAGAAGCTATCCATCAAAAAGTTTATTCTAGGAAATCTTTTTTAAAAATATATTTTTATTGATTTCAGAGAGGAAGATAGAGGGAGAGAGACAGAAACATCAATGATGAGAGAGAATCATTGACCGGGTGCTTCCTGCATGCCCCCCCACTGGGGGTTGAGCCTATAACCCAGGCATGTGCCCTGACTGGGAATCAAAATGTGACCTCCTGGTTCATAGGTCAATAGTCAACCACTGAGTCATGGTGGCTGGGCTCTAGGAAATCTTTTTTTCTTTCTTTCCAGTGCCCTCCTTTCTCTTTGGGTCCCCTAGAAGCAATTATCAAGTTTTGGGGGCTAATTTAAGTTTTCCATTTTTCTTTTTCTATGCTACGTTTCATAGGAGGGCTAGTCTTGGGGTAGGCAGCCTAGAGTTATTAATAAGTTTTCTAATTTAATTGCAGACATCCCATAGTATTTTTCTGACCTAGTGAAATATTAATACTTCGACAACCATATTGTTCTGAGGATATATTCCTTTTCTGCCTATAGAATCTGAATCTTGGGAGGATTGTATACTACTTTTAAATCTTTATGTCTATGAGATACAGTTTACTGACAGCAGATTTTGATTTTTATTTACAGATGTTCGCACACAAGCCATGTACCAGATGATGGATCAAGGCTTTGTAGGACTTATTTTTTCCTGTTTCATAGAAGATAAAAACACAAAGGTATTGTGTGTGTGTGCCTGCATATGTGTGCGTGCGTGCGTGAGTGCGTGTGTGTGTGTGTGTGTGTGTGTGTGTGTTAAACACACACACACAGAATAGAGAAAAATCTTTTTGCAATTTCAATAGGGTGGCCAGGGAAGGTTTCAATGAGAAAGGTCATTGAGTCAGGACCTGAAGAAAGTGAGGGAGCAAGTCTTGTGGATTTCTTGGGGGAAGAGCGTTCCAGGCAGAGGAAATAGCCAGTGCAAAGAACCTGAGGTGAGTGTGTCATGTTCAAGGGAGTCAGTGTGGCTGCAGCAGAGTGAGGAAGACCGTGACCACCTGTCCCCATATGCCTCTGTCAGCCCCAGTTTTACCCCAATATCCCCATCTCCTATGCAGTTGATTTACTTCGTGGAAGTGTCCTGGTTTGGATGATAACTCATTTGGTTATCCTACCATGAGGTCTGAAAGATAACAGGGGCCAGATCTTGTAAGGCCTTGACTTTGAGTTGAGAAGCCACGAGAGAAGTGATTTTCAACCTTTTTTTAATCTCATGGCACACATTAACTAACTACTAAAATTCTGTGGCACACCAAAAAATATATATTTTTGCTGATCTGACAAATAAAATAGGTATAATTTTGATCATTCATACCAAACAGCTATTGTTGTGTTGGCTATTGTCATTTTTAAAAATATATGTATATTTTTTGTCCTAGCTGGTTTGGCTCAGTGGATAGAGCATCGGCCTGTGGACTGAAGGGTTCTGGGTTCGATTCCGGTCAAGGACACATGCCTGGGTTGCAGGCTCAACCCCTGGTGGGAGGCAAGTGGGAAGCATACATATATACA
>NW_005871217.1:2492934-2497551 GCF_000147115.1 Myotis lucifugus | reverse complement strand
CCCCAGTAAGGGGTGTGCAGAGGCAGAGATCAATGTTTCTCTCTCAATGATGCTTCTAAGGCTATCCCTCTCGCTTACTCTCTGTAGATACACAATCAAATATATGTGTGAAGAAACAGCGACTCCTCATCATACACTAAGATATTCTCAGACTCAGATGAGTATGCAGATAGCTGCTCAGGCGAATGTGCGTCTCGATACATCCTCATATCAGAACGTAGCAAGATGATGACAGTCAGAGAGGAAGGGAGAGAGAGATAGAAACATCAATGATGAGAGGTAATCACTTATCAGCTGCCTCCTGTACGTCCCCTAATGGGGATCGAGCCCGCAACCCAGGCATGTGCCCTGACCAAGAATTGAATCATGTCCTCTTGGTTCATAGGTTAATGCTTAACCACTGAGCCATGCCAGCTGGGCAGCTTTTGTCATTTTTCATTTGAATTCTAAGGGAAAAGAGGTCAGTGCCTAGTCAGATATTGCACGTTTTAAAAATCCTTGCAGCACACCAGAGTACCGTGGCACACCAGTTGAAAATCACTGCACTAGAGGGTGATTTTATGTTTGAACTAGTGGCCCAGTGCATGAAATTCAGGGAATTAATTAGAGGAAATATTTTAATATTGCTATTCGTCCTTTCTCTATAATAGAAGTGTCTGGCTGGCCCCATCCCCATTGGGCGACACCAAGACCTGGCTGGCCCCATGCCCATCAAGCCCTGCCGGGCGGGGGATGCAGCCTCACGTCCTGGCACCAGGGCGGGGGGCGCAGCCTCAGGTCCCCCGGCTCCAGGGCAGGGGGTGCGGCCTCAGGTGCCCCAGCCCAGGTGCCAGGGCGGGGGGCATGGCCTTAGGGGATTGTGGCCTCAGGTCCCCTGTCAAGCCCCGCAGGGCAGGGGCGTGGCTTCGGGTCTCCCATCAAGCCCTGCCAGGCAGGGGGGCGTGGCCTCAGGTCCCCCATCAAGCCCCGCCAGGCAGGGGACACAGCCTCAGGTTCCCACCCCAGGGGGCACAGCCTCAGGTCCCTGCTGATTTGCGTGATGGCATGATGACTATTTGCATATTAGCCTTTTATTACGATGATGGGAAATTTTTGGTTACTGTGTTAATAATAATTTGCATAAGGTTTGCATAAGGATTAGGGTGGGATTGGGGGAGGGCTATGGAATCCATGGATCCATGAAAGAAGTTAGGAAGATATTATAGTAATCTAGCAAGAAATGATGGAGGTTTGACCATAGTGGTAGGAATGGAGGCAATGTGAAGTGGCCAGATTCTGAATATATTTTGATGGCTAATAATAGTAACAAGTGCCATCTTATTGTATGGCACATACTTATTAGGTGTTTTACATAAATATGCTCTAACCCTGATAACAAGCCAATGAGGATCCATTATTATCCATATTTTATGGATGAGTACACTGAAGCTCAGAGATGTTAAGCAATCTGATCAATGGCTAGTCTTGCCACTCTCTATTTAGAGTGCTTCTGTTTGAATTTTATGTTCATGTTAAGAGATTTTGCTAGGTGTCCATTCAAACAAAAAGAAAATGACTTTTTAACATTGTTGGTATGAATTTTGCCAACAATATCAAGTGAGTCCTATCATTAGCTCATCAGTTATATTCTCAGAATCTATGTTAACAATGAATATTCTTCATAAAATCACCTTGAAAAAATATTTTTATTGATTTCAGAGAAGAAGGGAGAGAGAGATAGAAACGTTAATGATGAGAGAGAATCACTGATCGGCTGTCTCCTGCACAGCCCCCACTGGATCGAGCCCACAACCCACGCATGAGACCTGACTGGAATCAAACCATGATCTCCTGGTTCATAGGTCAACAATCAAACACTAAGCCATGTTGGCTGGGCCATAAAATCACGTTTCCACAAAGTGAAGTTCAGTATTTTGAACTTTATACTTTCTTTGAAATGCTTTTGGTTTTGTCGTCATAAATTTGTTTGTTGTCATTATAAATGGCTATTGAATAAGTGTGTTGGTTTCCAACAGAGCAGTCTGAATATTGTGGTTCTTAGCTTCTCAGTTCTCATGTTTGTGAGCAGTTCTCTACTATCATATGAGCAGATGTTTGATTGTGCCCACTGTGTGTTTTGTTTTGTTTTGTTTTTTTCAAATGAGAACTTTTTTTTACTTCAAGAAAAATGATTTTAGATATAATAATGTTACATGCAATAAACATTAATATTTTAAGAAAAACAATCTTAAATATAATACATACAATAAACAGTATCTCACAAAAATGATTTTAAATATAATAATGTTACATACAGTAAACACCAATTACTCGAGAAAAACTATCTTAAATATAATATTACATGCAATAAACATGAATATTTCAAGAAAAAAAGGATTTTAAGTATAATAATATTACCAAAACTGTACTAACATAGTAGGATATCAAAAAAGTTGTAGGAAATATTAAAAATCTGCAAATAACAGGATTACTTCTATTATATTCTAAAATATTATTTTTTCCCTCTGGCTCTATTTTTGTTCATCAGTTTATGTTGTTCATTATATTCCACAAATGAGTGAGACCATATGATATTTATCTTTCTCCGACTGACTTATTTCACTTAGCATGATGCTCTCCAGGTCCATCCATGTGATTGTGGCCACTGTGTGTTGAGTTAGTTACATGATACTTACAGAAGCTGATTTATGGCATATGCCATCTCTGTGATCTCTTTTAACCTTCCACTTTCAGAGTGCTCTTTGAACTTGAGGTTAGAGTCCACAACATTGCTATACCTTTTTCAAAATTAATCCTTCTCTGTGTGACCTATCTTTCTTTTTTATTTATTTATTTTTTTGTAGACTGGCCGGGTACTCTACACTTGCTTTCAATCCATTCAGGCCCAAAAGAGCTCAGAGTAAGTATGACAGAGTTGTACGTATGTATTGATGGGCTAATTTCTAGTCCGGGACATTGATTGTTTTGTTTCTTTTTGTTGTTAATCCTCACCTGAGGATATTTTTTCCATTGATTTTTTGATTTTTTGGGAGTGGAAGGGACGGGGAGAGACACAGAGAGAGAAACCTCGATGTGAGAGAGGTGCATTGATTGGTTGCCTCCCGCATGCCTCCTGATCAGGGCCGGAGATTGAGCCTGCAACCGAGGTACACTCCATTGACCAGAATTGAACCTGGGACCCTTCAGTCCATGGGCTCACACTCTATCCAGCAAGCCAAAAACGGTTAGGGCTGTTTTGTTTCATTTTATTTCTCTCACTGGTAAGACTAAGAATTCTATAGTCTACTTATTTCCACTAACATCTCTGTGAGGAGTTAGAATCTCTTTAGCATCTTGGGTATTGGGGACCTAGAAAGCTAGGGTCATACAAGCAGTCTTTTTTTTTTTAATATATTTTATTGATTTTTTTTTTTTTACAGAGAGAAAGGTGAGAGGGATAGAGAGTTAGAAACATCGATCAGCTGCCTCCTGCACACCCCCCACTGGGGATGTGCCCGCAACCAAGGTACATGCCCTTGACCGGAATCGAACCTGGGACCCTTGAGTCCGCAGGCCAACGCTCTATCCACTGAGCCAAACCGGTTCAGGCATACAAGCAGTCTTTTAATTGCAATTATACCCTCACAGTCCTGTCTGTCATTTCTTTTTTTTTTTTAAATATATTTTATTGATTCTTTACAGAGAGGAAGGGAGAGAGATAGAGTTAGAAACATCGATGAGAGAGAAACATCGATCAGCTGCCTCCTGCACATCTCCCACTGGGGATGTGCCCGCAACCCAGGTACGTGCCCTTGACCGGAATCGAACCTGGGACCTTTCAGTCCGCAGGCCAACGCTCTATCCACTGAGCCAAACCGGTTTCGGCTGTCATTTCTTTTTAAAAAAAAATATATATTTTTTATTGAATTCAGAGAGGAAGGGAGAGGGAGAGAGAGATAGAAACGTCAATGATGAGATCTGCTGCCTCCTGCATACCCCTTACTGGGGATCGAGCCCGCAACCTGGGCACATGCCCTGACTGGGAATCAAACCAGTGATGTCCTGGTTCAGAGGTCTCCACTCAACCCTGTGCCACGCTGGCTGGGCCTGTCCCGCACTTCTTGCATTTCTTCTGAGTTGCACTGTTACTTTTCCTTTTTCTGGTGAATTGTAAATCAAAGACCAAGTATGCGGAGTACTATAGATTTGTATACTATTGTCTTTGCTGTGCCATAAACTTAACTTTAGAATTACGGTATCGCATTCAAATGTTTGCATTGGTTAGCTTCCTCATTTAAATTCAATTAAACCTAAATTAGAAAAAAATCTTAATTTAATATCTGCTATATGCCAAGCATCAGGGTAGGCACTGAGGATGCAAAGATGAAAGTCAGGCTGATTATCTAACTGGGAAACAGAAGCAAAGAATGTTTTAAATTTTTTCTTATAATAATTGTTAAGTTATTATTAAAGCATTGTAGCATTGTTTGAAATAGCAACAAATTGGAAGAAACATATGTCTGTCAGTGGAAAAAAACGGATAAAGAAAAGGTGATGTGTATATATGTATGAATATATACCATTTTCAGCAACATGGATGGACCTGGAGAACATTATGTTAAATGAAATAAGCCAGAC
>NW_005871217.1:2489233-2492808 GCF_000147115.1 Myotis lucifugus | reverse complement strand
TGTATATATATCAAAATATCAATTTGTAAACCTTAAATATATATAACTAGAGGCCCAGTGCCCGAGATTCGTGCACTGGGGGGGTGTCCCTCAACCAGGCTGCGCCCTGTTTCAGTCCGGGAGCCCTTGGGATGTCCGACTGCCGTGGAGGCACTCACCAGCCCTGAGCCTGGCTTCCGGGCTTCTGGCTGAGTGGTGGTTCCCCTGTGGGAGTGCACTGACCACCAGGGGGCAGCTCCTGCATCGAGCATCTGCCCCCTGGTGGTCAGTGCGCGTCATAGCGACCCATCGTTCTGCTGTTAAGTTGATTTGCATATTACCTTTTATTATATGAGATTCCTATTTGTCAATTATACCTCAAAAAGCTTGAGACAGACAAACAAAAACTGACTTGAATTGATTGTCTTGCAGGTATGAGAGAATTGAAATCCCAATCCATATTGTACCTCATGTGAGTATTGGAAAAGTGTGCCTTGAATCAGCAGTTGAGCTGCCCAAGATCCTGTGCCAAGAGGAGCAGGATGCATATAGGAGGATCCACAGGTATTAAGCTTCCTCACTTCTCTTCTCCACTTCTAGGGGCCAGTCCCTATTGTCCTCTTCTCTCCTTTCATCTTAGCAGCTCAACTCTTTCCTTTTACCTCTCTGTGGAGCATGCTTCATAGCAGTCTCCAATCATAAAGTTTCTCACACTGTCTGATAACAATCTCATTAACATTTGTTTATCTCTTGCAGCACTTTGGATCTTCCAAGCGCAAAGACACTTTTTGGGTTGTAAAAAAATAATAAACTGCAATATCTTAGCCCTGATGCCAAGCACTGGGTCTTGCCCAATAAATGTATACTATGTGAAGGCTTCAATGAGAGACAGTAATTTCAAAATTATCTCTTTGAGCCCTGGCCAGTTGCTCAGTGGTTAGAATATCAGCCTGTGGACCAAAGGGTCACAGGTTTTATTCCCAGTCAAGGGCACATGCCTTGGTTGCAGGATCAACCCCTGACCCCAGTTGGGGCTTGAGCGGAAGGCAATAAATTGATGTGTCTCTCTCACATCGATGTTTCTCTCTGTCTCTGTCTCTCTTTCTCTCTTGCGTGCTCTCTCTCTCTCTCTCTCCATTCTCCCACCCTTCCACTCTGTCTAAAAATCAATGAAAAATATCATCTGGTGAGGATTTCAAAAAATATCTCTTTGAATTATATTAAAGTTCTGAATAAAGTCATGTCTCAAAAGTCATGCACAATTTAACCATAATGTGAATTTAAATTATACATATTCATCTAGTCCAGATTGCAGAGATCTGGCACAATGTATCATTTTGTTATAGAGTCCATGACCATTTTGTTTTCCCTCTGCTGCTTTGTCACTAACCTAAACTATTTTATCCCTTTAGTCTTACACATCTGGACTCAGTAACCAAGATCCATAATGGCTCAGGTAAGATTTTTTTTTGTTTATAGGCAGTGATCCATCTCTGGAATACTCAGCTGACAGAAGCAAATTTAGTTGAAGTGACTGAAGTGATTGGTACAAGTAATCCTCACGTTTCCTTTCCCAAAAGCTTTGTCAATCATTAATCCTGCTCTCACCTTTTCTATCAAATGCCTTAGACCAGTGGTTCTCAACCTTCCTAATGCCGCGACCCTTTAATACAGTCCCTCATGTTGTGGTGACCCCCAACCATAAAATTATTTTCGTGGCTACTTCATCACTGTAATTTTGCTACTGTTATGAATAGTCATGTAAATATCTGATATGCAGGATGTATTTTCATTGTTACACATTGAACATAATTAAGGCATAGTGATTAATCACAAAAACAATATGTAATTATATATGTGTTTTCCGATGGTCTTAGGCGACCCCTGTGAAAGGGTCGTTCGACCCCCAAAGGGGTTGCGACCCAGAAGTTGGCAACCCATAGGTTGAGAACCGCTGCCTTAGACCCTCAGATAATAGAAGTGCTACCTAAAGTAAGACTGGAGGAAAGACAGGGACAAGTTTTATGAGAGACCCCCCTCAGTGGTGTGCTGGTACATGTTTAATAACCAATTCTCAGGAAGACGGAGGTCCCTGATTTGGTGTGTTTGCCAGTTTCCATGGTATAATAGCTCTTCATGGCTGATTTCAAATAACTAATATGGCTTCAATCAGGTAACAAACTTTTTGAAATGTCAACAGTTGGCTCTCATGAGCTGGTCTAAGTTGGTTCTAGCATACCACTAACAGCCTATGATGGTGGGTGGGAATCAAAAGAGTTGGATAGAAACACAGACAGAAAGACAGACCAAAGGGAGGGCACGAGGAAGGAAATTGTTTCATGCCAATAAATATAGAAGGAATCCCTATACAAGGCCAAGAAACAGCAAACTCAATACAATGTACAAAATTACCTTTCCCCAACATACACAGCTACCCACCCACATTTCCTCTCTAGTCCTGAGTCGCAGGCCATTCTGTGCAGTCTTCCCCAGTGGCTGACAAAGTCACCAGTGAGGAAGAAGGGGAGGCTTTTAAGTGTTACAGGTAATTACTTTGAGAGGAAAAGAGAGAGATGGCTTAGTGTAGTGGTCGGCAAACTGCGGCTCGCGAGCCACATGCGGCTCTTTGGCCCCTTGAGTGTGGCTCTTCCACAAAATCCACATGCGGGCGCGCACGAACAGTGCGATTGAAACTTGGTGGCCCATGTGCAGAAGTGGGTATTTTGTGGAAGAGCCACACTCAAGGGGCCAAAGAGCCACATGTGGCTCACGAGCCGCAGTTTGCCGACCACTGGCTTAGTGTATTGGTCCCATCATTTCTATCTAAGGGAATTAAGAGCTGGTCATTTTCCGCTCTCTGCTTAGCTAGGCTTCCCTCTGGCCCATGCAGCCAGGGATGTTCAGGAATGCCTCAGAATAGGTAACCTTGGCTCAGCTGTTCTGCCTTTCCTCTGGATGGCCGTACAAAATTGTCTGCCAGTCCTACTTATTGTGCTTTTTCTACTTCCTCCTCCAACCCCTTCTTTCTGTGTTCACAGTTGGGGGGTGGGCTGCTGGGGGTGGCATGTTACTCATCTGTGTTTTTCCTATTGAAGTGTTTACCAAGAACCTGTGCAGTCAGATGTCAGCAGTCAGCGGACCTCTCCTACAGTGGTTGGAGGACAGACTGGAGCAAAACCAACATCATTTACAGGAGTTGGAACAAGAAAAGGAAGAGCTTATGCAAGAACTTTCTTCTCTAGAATAAAGTGGGAGACAAAATGAAGTAAGAAACTTCTTTTTTCAATGGTCTGAAAATTCACACACCTCATGTATAGGCAAACAGGGAGCAGCTCTTTTTACATCACAGTGGATGAGTTTTATGCATGGAATAAACACAGGACATCTTCCTAAAAGTTTCATTGGGGCTTAATGAACCCTCTCCCTGTAACTGGCCTACAAAGAGCATTACAAGATGACTTAAGGAGACTATGCAAGGGTTTTTTTAAAAATATATTTTATTGATTTTTTACAGAGAAGAAGGGAGAGGGATAGAGAGTTAGAAACATCGATGAGAGAGATCGATCAGCTGCCTCCTGCACGCCCCCCAGTGGGCC
>NW_005871217.1:2479238-2489133 GCF_000147115.1 Myotis lucifugus | reverse complement strand
TGTTTTGTTTTGTTTTTTTTTCAAATGAGAACTTTTTTTTTACTTCAAGAAAGAAGATTTTAGATAATAATAATGTCACAGCCAACTGAACCGGTTTGGCTCAGTGGATAGAGCGTCGGCCTGCGGACTCAGGGGTCCCAGGTTCGATTCCGGTCAAGGGCATGTACCTTGGTTGCGGGCACATCCCCACTGGGGGGCGTGCAGGAGGCAGCTGATCGATCTCTCTCATTGATGTTTCTGGCTCTCTATCCCTCTCCCTTCTTCTCTGTAAAAAATCAATAAAATATATTTTTTTAAAAAAAGGCTGTAGCAGGTGTATTGGCAAGGACAACCTGTATTAACATGTCTGAGGGATATATTTTAAATGCTTATTTTCTCCTTGTTTAACTTGGAAATATTTATTTTCATTTTCAGATACACTCACTCCCTAGAACAAGTTGAAGGAAGAATAGTATTTAATGTTTCAGTTTTGTAGTTATGATGTTGCACAAGTAAACAAGTACACAAGGATTATGTCTTCCTTCTTGATCTCTGAAATATGTATTCTTTTTTTTTTCTTAGTGCAGGATTTAATTGAAATATGTATTCTGAGATACCTATCAAAGTGGAATCTACATTGGTGTCTTTCTAACCCAATAGATGAGTTTTAGCATATTTGAAGTAAAATTGTATCAAGCAGATTCTATTTACCTAGGAATTTCCATCTATCTATATATAAAAGCCTAAGCGACTGGCCAACTGGCTGGTAGCTATGACATGCACTGACCATCAGGGGGCAGACGCTCAACGCAGGAGCAGAAACCGCAGGCATGGGAACATGGAACAGACTGATGAATCTGGCGATCGATCACAGGGTCCCCAGATTGACTGCCCAGCAGAGGGAGGCCCCGCCCACCTGGCCGGGGCTCTGCGATCCATCTCTGCACAGAGGGCCAGGTAGCCTGGGCCTCCTTCTTTGGGGTGATCCATTGCAGGGCCCCCAGATCAATCGCCCAGCAAAGGGAGGCCCTTTGGGGCAATCGCAGGGCCCCCCCTCCCCAATTGATCTCCCCGCCAGGCGGTGGCCTGGGCCTCCCTCTTTGGGGAGATCGATCGTGGAGCCCCCCTATCGATCGCCCCACAGAAGGTGGCCTGGTCCTCCCTCTGCAGGGCAATCATGGGGCAATGGTGGGCCCCCCCGACTAATTGCTTTGCATTCACCTTGGCTGGCCTGGCGCCAATGCATGTCATAGCGTGGTCGTCCAGAAGTTCGTCCTGACAGTCGTTCTGCTGTTCAGTTGTTCGGTCGATATGCATATTACGCTTTTATTATTATAGACTAGAGGCCCGGTGCACAAATTCATGCACCAGTGGGGTTCCTTGGCCTGGCCTGCGGGGATCAGGTCAAAACCGGCTCTCCAACATCTCCTGAACGGTACTGCATTGCAAGAGGACGCAGGCCAAGCCAAGGGATCCCACTGGTGCATGAATTGCACTGGGCCTCTAGTTATAGTATAAATGTGTTTTTCCAGAAATATTTAGGATTTAGGAGATAACAAAAACGATACTTTAAAATGTTCTGTTGTGCCCTAACCTGTTTGGCTCAGTGGGTACAGCATCAGCCTGTGGACTGAAGGGTCCTGGGTTCGATTCTGGTCAAGGGCACATGCCTGGGTCGAGGGCTCCATCCCCAGTGTGGAGTGTGCAGGAGGCAGCTGATCAATGATTCTCTCTCATCATTGATGTTTCTGTCTCTCCCTCTCCCTTCCTCTCTGAAATCAATAAAATATATTTTTTAAAAATGTTCTGTTACATTATTCTTATGTAACCACAAATGTGGTCTTCAGAAAAGAGCCAAGCCTATTGCATACTGGAAATAAAAGGGGGAATTGGAGGAGGTAGAAAGAAAGTAAACAAAAAGAGCCCTAATCCCAACAACAACAAAGTGTTGTTTTTTGTTTTTGTTTATTTCTTCTTAGGTTATTGTTTTTCATGTTTCAAAGTATAGTCCACAACCACCTGCACCAGAATTACTTGGAGGTCAAACTTCATTTCTAGGGGTGGGGCCCAGAAATTGTCATGAACTCCCCAGCTGATTCTAAGGCATGCTGAAGTTTGAAAACCACTACACTAGGGCATATGCAGTATAAACGCTATATTTTCCCTAGTTTCTCACAGCCACAGTTCTTCTCTCTCTTTTTGTCTCCCTATAGGAAAAAATGAAAATATCCAAGTGTAAAATTAATTAAGCTAAATCAATTTTGAAGAAAAAGTTGGAAGACTCACATTACTTGATTGAAGACTTACTATAAAGCAAGAGTAATCAGATGGTAAGGTATATGCCCAACGGATTTTGACAAAGTTATGAAAGCAATTCAGTAAAGGAAGGATGTTCTTTTTAACAAATGATGCTGGAGTAATTGGACACCCAAAGGCAAAAAATGAACTTTGACATAAAATGCAAACCTTAAACTTATATGTAAAAAATTTAGAAATAAAATCATGGAAAAATCTTCAGGATCTTGGACTAGGCAACAAGTTCTCAGCCTCCACCCTCAAAGCACAATCCTAAAAGGAGAAATTGATATATTGGACTTCATCAAAATGAAAAACTTTTGCTTCAGAAAAAATTTAAGAGGAAGAAATTGAGACTTATTTGCAAACCATATATCTGATCAATCTAGAACATATAACAGTAAAAAGAAACAATCCAATTGCAAAAGATGTGAATAGGCTAAATGAATTTCACTAAAGAGGATAAATGGATAGCAAGTAAGCACATGGAAAGATGTTGAACTTAATTAGTCATCAGAGAATGCAAATTAAAATCACAATGATGTATTTCTACACATTTATCAGAATGGTTAAAAGAAAAGATATTGAAAATATCATGCTGTTGAACATATAAACTGGATTTCTCATCCATGGCTGATAGAAATGAAAAATGAAATTTTAATAAAGTTAAACATACATGTACCATATGACCCAGCAGTTGAACTCATGTACGTTTATTACAGAGATATGAAAAACTATGTTGGCAAGAAAACTTATACACAGATCTTCTTAGCATCTTTCTTTGTAATAGCTCAAAACTGGAAGCAACCCAGATGTCCTCCAATTGAGTGGTTAAACCAACCATCCATACTATGGAATACTACTATTCGATGTAAAGGAATAGACTATTGACACACACAACTTGAATGGACCTCAAGGGTATCATGATGAATTAAAAAAGTCTCAAAAGGTCACATAGGTATGATTGATTTATATAACATTTTGAAATGACAAAATTATAGAAACAAAGAACAGATTAATGGTGACCAGGAATAGGGACTGGAGGGGTATGGGATATGTGTGACTATTAAGGGATAACACAAGCAGTTCCTTTGTGGTGATGGAACAATTCTATGTCATGATTGTGGTGTTGATTAAATGAATTCAAATATGTGCTAAAACTACACACACCCACAAATGAATGCATGTAAAATCTGAATAAGTTCTGCAATCTGTACCATTGTATCATGTGAAACTGGGTACAGTCTGCAGTCTAATAAAGAGTATTATACCATTTTCAATATGTTGGTTTTGTTTTTGTTTTTAATCTTTATTGTTGAGAACATTACAGATGTCCTTTTTCCTCCCCATTACCCCCCTCCACCTGGTTCCTGCCCCACCTCTCCCTATTCTTTGTGTCCATAGGTAATGCATATATGCATATGTTTTTTGGTTAATCTCTTCCTACCCACCCCCTGCTTCCCTCTGAGATTTGTCAGCCTGTTCCATGTTTCCATGCCTCTGGTTCTATTTTATTCATCAGTTTATTTTGTTCATTAGATTCCTTGTTTGTTTATTTTTATTTTTAGATTCAGTTGTCAATAGCTAGATATTCATTGCTATTTTATTATTCATATTTTTTTATCTTTTTCTTCTTCCTCTTCTTAAAGAATACCCTTCAACATTTCATGTAATACTGGTTTGGTAGTGATGAACTCCTTTAGCTTTTTCTTGTCAGAGAAGCTCTTTATCTGACCTTCAATTCTAAATGATACCTTTGCTGGGTAGAGTAATCTTGGTTGTAGTTCCTTGCTATTCATCACTTAGAATATTTCTTGCCACTCCCTTCTGGCCTGCAAAGTTTCTGGTGAGAAATCAGCTGATAGTCATATGGGTGTTCCCTTGTAGGGTACTAACTGCTTTTCTCTTATTGCTTTTAAGATTCTCTCTTTGTGTTTAACCCTTGGCATTTTAATTATGATGTGTTTTGGTGTTGGCCTCTTTGGGTTCCTCTTGTTTGGGACCCTCTGCACTTCCTGGACTTGTAAGTCTATTTCTTTTACCAGGTAGGGTGGTCCGGGCAGAATCCAGGAGAGACTGATTTGTGTGGCTCTGGGGCACGGGCCATTCCCCCATTTCACATGAATCTGCCCTGCATCCTGCCCCCTCACCATAGGAGATCCACTAGCCCCACCCTCCTGATTCCTGGTGTCCCTGCCTGCTGAGCTCAGGCTTTTGAGTAGGTCCAGGCAGAATCTAGGAGAGAAAGTTGTGTGGCTCTAGGGCAGCGGTTCTCAACCTGTGGGTCGCGACCCCTTTGGCAGTCGAATGACCCTTTCACAGGGGTCGCCTAAGACCATCCTGCATATCAGATATTTACATGATGATTCATAACAGTAGCAACATTACAGTTATGAAGTAGCAACAAAAATAATTTTGTGGTTGGGTCACAACATGAGGAACTGTATTTAAAGGGCCAGAAGGTTGAGAACCACTGCTCTAGAACAAGGGCCATCTTTCCCCTCACATGCCTGACTGAAACCACCATGTCTCTGCAGAGCCCTACCTTCACATGGCCAAATTTTGGTCTGTTGGGGTCTGATGAACTCTGCTGGCTTCACCTAGCTGACTCCCTGAGACCCTGTCCCATCAAAAAGGTCTGCGTGTACCTGGTGAGTAGTTGCTGGCCTTAGTGTACCCCGGGTCTTTTGCTGAGTGGTCTCAGACCCAGTACTGGCACAGAGTTTGAATCTGTATCAATCTGGTGAACACCACTTGGCCCTACCTGGTAAACATAGATGTTAAAATCCTCAACAAAATATGGAGTATACTGAATCTAGCAATGCGTTAAAAAGGATCATACACTATGATCAGATGCATTTTTTTCCTGGGGTGCAAGTTTGGTACAATACCCCCCAAATCAATTAACATTACACATCACGTAAACGAATGAGTGACAAAAATCCTATTATTAGATCATATTAATTGGTGCAGAAAAAGCATTTGATAAAATCCAGCACCCATTAAGATAAAAACGCTCAGCAAAGTGGGAACAGCGGGAATGCATCTCAACATAATAAAGGCCATATATTACAATCCTACAGTTATCATACTCAATGGGGAAAACTAAAAGCATTTCCCGGAAGATCAGAACAAGACAGAGATTTTCACTTTCACCACTCTTATCAACAGAGAACTGAAAGTCCACAGCTATCAGAAAGAAGAAGAAATGAAAGGCATCCAAATTGGAAAGGAAGAAGGAAAACTCATTATTTGCAAATGACAATGATACTGTATATAGCGAATCCTAAAGTTTCCACCAAAAACTACTAGAACTGATAAATAAATTCAGTAAAGTAGCAGGATACAAAATAAATATCCAGAAATTGGTTGCATTTTTATACACCAATAATGAATTATCAGAAAGGGAAACTAAGAAGACAATATATTCACAATAGCTTCAAAAAAATAAAATAGGATACCTAGGAATATATTTAATCAATGAGATAAAAGATTTGTACTCAGAAAATTATTTCAAATATTTTTTTGCCCTAGCCTGTTTGGCTCAGTGGATAGAGCGTTAGCCTGCAGACCGAACGGTCCTGGGTTCGATTCCAGTCAAGGGCACGTACCTCGGTTGCAGGCTCCTCCCCGGCCCGGGCCCATGCAGGAGGCAACCAATTGATGTGTTTCTCTCACATTGATATATCTCTCTGTCTTTCCCTCTTCCACTCTCACTGAAAAATCAATGGAAAAATATCCTCAGGTGAGGATTTAAAAATTTTTTTTATTGATTTTAGAGAGAGAGGACGGGAGACAGAGAAGAAACATCGATCATCTGCCTCCTGTATGCCCCCCAGTGGGGATCACACTTGCAACCTGGGCATGAGCCCTGACGTGGAATTGAACCAGCAACCTCTTGGTGCATGGGGTGATGCTCAACCAACTAAGCTACACCAGCCAGGGCTGTACTCAAAGGACCTAAATAGACACTTTTAAAAAGAGGACATACAGAAGGCCAAGAGATATGAAAAGATGCTCAAAGTCACTAATCATCCGAGAGATGCAATCAAAACAATGAGGGACCATGTTACACCTATCAGAATGGCTATCATCAACAAATCAACAAACAACAAGTGCTGGCGAGGATGTGGAGAAAAAGGAACCCTCTTGCACTGCTGGTGGGAATACAGACTGGCGCAGCCACTGTGGAAAACAGTATGGAGTTTCCTCAAAAAACTAAAAATGGAACTCCCATTTGACCCAGTGATCCCACTTCTAGGAATATATCCCAAGAAATCAGAAACACCAATCAGAAAGGATATATGCACCCCTATGTTCATAGCAGCACAATTTACCATAGCTAAGATGTTGGAAACAGCCTAAGTGCCCATCAGCAGATGAATGGATTAGAAAACTGTGGTTGCCAAAACCGGTTTTGCTCAGTGGATAGAGCGTCGGCCTGCGGACTCAAGGGTCCCGGGTTCGATTCCGGTCAAGGGCATGTACCTAGAGTTGCGGGCACATCCCCCAGTGGGGGGTTTGCAGGAGGCAGCTGATCGATGTTTCAAACTCTCTATCTCTCTCCCTACGCCGCCATCTTGGTTCTCCGAAATATATTTTTTAAAAAAAGAAAACTGTGGTACATCTACACAATGGAATACTATGCTGCTGTAAAAAAACAAGGAATTCTTACCATTTGCAACAGCATGGATGGACCTGGAGAGCATTATGCTAAGTGGAATAAGCCAGTCAGAGAAAGAAAAATACCACATGATCTCACTCATTTGTGGAATATAATGAACAACATAAACTGATGAACAAAAATAGAGCCATAGGAAAAAAATTTAGAATAGAAATAAACCTGTTATTTGCAGATTTTTAAAAAATATATATTTTATTGATATTTTACAGAGAAGAAGGGAGAGGCATAGAGAGCCAGAAACATCAATGAGAGAGAAACATCGATCAGCTGCCTCCTGCATGCCCTCCGCTGGGGATGTGCCCGCAACCAAGGCACATGTCCCTGACCAGAATCGAACCTGGGACCCCCTAGTCCGCAGGCCGACGCTCCATCCACTGAGCCAAACCAGTCATGGCTATTTGCAGATTTTTAATATTTCCCACAACTTTTGTGATATTATACTACGTTAGTACAGTTTTGGTAATATTATATTTTAAATCTTTTTTCTTGAAATATTAATGTTTATTGCATGTAATGTTATTATATTTAAAATCGTTTTTCTTGAAATGTTAATGTTTGTTGCATGTAAATGGCTATTTTGTATCTATAATCTGGTAATAGATTTATTTTGTATATTGTAAAAGATAAATTAATTAAAAAATAAATTAAAATTTTAATAAAAGAAAGTAAAGCATAGGGGCCCAACCAGCATGTCTCAATGGTTGAGCGTCGACCTATGTACCAGGAAGTCACAGTTGGAGTCCTGGTCAGGGCACATGGCCAGGTTTCAGGTTCAATCCCCAGTAGGAGGCATGCAGGAGGCAGCCGATCAATGATTCCTTCTCATCATTGATGTTTCTATCTCTCCCTCTTCCTTCCTCTCTGAAATCAATACAAATATATTTAAAAATAAATAAAGTAGTGAAGGAATTCTTACCATTTGCCACAGCATGGATGAAACTGGAGAGCATCATGCTAAGTGAAATAAGCCAGTCAGTGAAAGAAAAATACTACATGATCTCACTCATTTAGGGATAATAAAGACCATTATAAACTAATGAACAAAAATAAATACAGGGGCAGAGCAGCATCGAACAGACTCTCAAACTACAGTGGGAAGGCCGGGGAGGGTTGTGGGGGGAGGTAAGAGATCAACCAAAGGACTTGTATGCATGCATATAAGCACAACCAATGGACGCAAGACACTGGGAGGGGGTTGAGGGCATGTGCGGTGGTGGGGGGCCGGGGGATGGGGTTGGGGGGAAGGGCGGGGGTAGGGGAGGCCGGGGGAAGGTCAATGGGGGAAAAAAAGGAGACTAATTGTAATACTTATAAAATTTAATAATTTAATGAATAAATAAATAAATAAATAAATAAATAAATAAATAAATAAAGTAAAGCATAGGGAATATTGTCAGTAATATTGTGATAACTATGTATGGTACCAGTTGGATACTGGAAGTATTAAGGGGAAACCTATGTAAAGTGTATGATTGTCTAACCACTAATCTGTACACCCAAAATCAATACAAAATAATATTGCAAGTAAACTGTAATTGAAAAACAATTTACTTTTTTTGATTTTTTTCTGAACACATACATTTTATGTTCAAACCAGGGTAGGCATAACTTTGTGTAAGAAGGTGAACTGAACACTTCAATACAATTTCTTATAGATGAAAAATTCACACTTCCAACATATGTACAAAATAAAGAATTTAAAGGTCATTGTTACCTTTAGTATTTGCAATTTTGTATGTATGCTGGTCAAGTATATAAAACTAGAATATTTTCAAGAAAATTTCACTCAGAACATTTACCTTGATAGAGCATATTTTGTGCCACAAAATAACAAGTTTTGATTTACTGAAATCATCAGAAATATGTTCTTTGCAACAAAAGCAGTGCTTAACTGTAAATGCCTATATTATTAAAACACAAGAATCTTAAGTCAGCTATCCTACCTTAAGAAACCTGAAAATAGAGAACCAAGATGGCAGCGTAGGGAGTGGACCTGTGCGTGCAGCTCTCTCACAGCATCATTGAAACTATCAACTATGAGGTAAACAACCACCACTCAGAACCATGGGGAAGTTGGCCCAGTGGGAGATCTACAACTGGAAGAAAAGAAAGAAGCGCAGTGAGACTGAGTGGGAGCTACGGAGGCACCATGGCGACTCCCTGAGACCCAGCCCTAATCAATTTACATCCCCATCCAAGCTGTGCCAGGTGCACAAAAAGACCCACCTGCGCTTTTGCAGCCTAACCCAACAAATTGCAGACTTCAACTGCTCGCAGCCATGGGAGACACACTCAAGAAGCAGACCCAGGAGAACCAGGATGGCGGCATAAGGAAGAGGCCTGTGCGTGCTACCTCACACAACAACATCGAAACTACCAAATATCAGACAAACACCTATCATACAGAACCATGGGAAAGTTGGCCCAGTGGAAGCTCTACAACTGGAAGGAGAGAAAGAACATTGAGACTGAGTAGGATGTGCAGAGGCACCAAGTACAGAGCCCATCCCAGCAGGCTGCAGATTTCAGCTCCTTGCATCTGGGAGGGACGCAATCGGGGGGCGGAGTCAGGTCCGGGGCAGGCCGGGGCTGGGCCTGGCTGGGCCGGCACTGTGGAACCGCTGTACCAGCAAGCGCACAAACATGCCCACTGGTTCCAGTCTCTCGTGGGGCGCTGGGGGACAGCAGACAGGCAGCTCTGTGCACTTGGTGGAGGGCAGGAGTGCCGGATGTTCAGCCACCAGGAACGCCTGGAGATTTGGTCTGGTGGGAACCGCCGGCAGGGGACAGAGGGCCAAACTTCCTGTTTCCCCGGTGAGGTCGGGACGGCCCCTGTGAGGTTGAAACAGCCCCCGTGAGGTAGGGACAGCCCCGGTGAGGTTGAAACACGCCCCCGTGAGGTAGGGATGGCCCCGGTGAGGTTGGAACGGCCCCGGT
>NW_005871217.1:2475816-2478927 GCF_000147115.1 Myotis lucifugus | reverse complement strand
AGAAGTAGAGCAACACTGAACAGAATGTCAAACTACAGTGGGAAGCCTGGGGAGGCTTGGGGGGGGGGGATTAAGAGATCAACTGAAGGACTTATACGCATACATATAAGATTAACCAATGGACACAAGACACGGGGCGGGGGGGGCGGGGGGTAGGGGCCGCGGGAATGTCAAGGGGGGGAAAAAAGGAGACATATGTAATACTCTTTGTAATACTTTAAGAAATAAAAATTATTAAAATTAAAAAAAAACAAAAGGGTTTAGTCCACATATCAAAAAAAAAAAAAAAAAGAAACCTGAAAATAAAGAGCAAAAGAAAGTGAAAGCAAGCCGAAGACATGGAATAATATAGATAAGAAGAGAGCCGAAACCGGTTTGGCTCAGTGGATAGAGCGTCGGCCTGCGGACTGAAAAGTCCCGGGTTCGATTCCGGTCAAGGGCATGTACGTTGGTTGCGGGCACATCCCCAGTAGGAGATGTGCAGGAGGCAGCTGGTCGATGTTTCTCTCTCATCGATGTTTCTAACTCTCTATCCCTCTCCCTTTCTCTCTGTAAAAAATCAATAAAATATATTTTAAAAAAAAAGAAGAGAAATAAATGGAATATTAGACAGACTATCGACAAAAATCAATGAAACCTAAAGGGAGATGATAAATAAAATTGATAACTTTCTGGTCAGACCTATCAAGATAAAAATGAGACGACTTAAACATTCCCAATATCAAGAACCTCGGAAGTAACATCACTACTGATTACGCAGACATTAAAAGGCTAACAAAGGAATACTGTTAAACAAACTGGATGGACTGGTATATCTGATGCTGAATGAGGACGTCACCGCAGGCAGGATATAGCTCCCATAATGTGATCGAAGCCTCCCTCACAAAGGATTCCCTAAGTACCATCACGTGACCACTTCCAGAGCTTTCATCTGGAGCCCCCCAAATATCCCCCTTCGTCATCCTATTCATTCAATGGTGTTGTTGATTGTGTTTGGAGCGTCTACTATGCAAAGGTTCTACGGTGGCCTCTCCGGAACTGCCCCGCCCTAGGCCTCGTTCGGGGACCCACGGCCATCTTTCCCAGTTTCCCTGCAGAAACATGTCTCCCGCCTCACATTTGAAAATCCCACGTCATAATGCAGCAGGTCTGCCTCAGGGTCTGTGAAAAGGTCACCAAGGTGCAAGCTGACTGCAGGTCAGGCCTTTCTTTCGTCACCTCAGGGGCCTCACCCGTTGCCAGGGGGTGTGGCCCGTTGCTCAGTCCGCCCCGCCGCCGCTCAGTCGGCCGACAGGAAGAGGAGGAGCCACACTTCAGCAGCCATCGCCCTCGTGGCCGGCCGTCTACGACGCACACATGGGGTCATCTGTGTCCAAGGCTGCCCTCGAAGCGACCACGGATGAGCTCGTGGAACCAGACTCGAAACACCTAGATGGTGAGTAGAAGGTCCAGTCGGGACGACTCACAAGACTAAAGTAGGAAGAGTAGGAAGTCTCGTGGTCTGAGGGCCTCTAAATGGCGGGCGGGTGGTACCCCACTCCCGTCCCCTCCCCCTCCCAGCCCTCCGCTCTCTGCCCTCCTCTCCCTGCTGCTGTAGGACTGGTGAGGTTGGATTCTCACGCCTAGTCACCTTTGATGGGGCCTAGAAGAGAACTACTGGACTTTTAAACTCCAAACTAGAAGTTATTCACGTAGCTTAGGGCACAAGAGGTGGGGGAATAACAACACAGGCTTCTGCGAAAAGTCTCAATTCCAAAGGCCGCCCCAGGCCCCATGACATTCAGTGGGTCTTCTGAAATAAAGGGAGGAAAAGTTTCTCAAGCAGATCTTCCCTGCCAGGCTGCTGTGGCTCAGTGGTTGAGCATCCACCCATTCCCCGCCAGGCACATCCTCAGTTTCCGGTTCCACCCCTAGTAGGGGCCGTGGGGAGGCAACTGACCAATGAATCTCATCATTAATGTTTCTATCTCCCTCTCCCTTCCCTCTGAAATAAATTTTAAAAAACCTATTAAGATCTCTTACCCTTTGAGACAGCATGGAGGGACCCGGGGAGTATTAGGCTAAGCAAAATAAACCAGTTAGAGAAAGAGAAGTATCATACAATCTCACTTTTATGTGGAATCTAATGAAGAAGATAAACTAATGTACTACAAAACAGATCCAGAGACATTGAAACAGGTAACAGACTGATGTATTTCAGAAGGGGTGGGGGAAGAGCTTAAACAAAGAATTTATATGCATATATGCATA
Organism: Myotis lucifugus; assembly: GCF_000147115.1. Lineage (NCBI taxonomy): Eukaryota > Metazoa > Chordata > Mammalia > Chiroptera > Vespertilionidae > Myotis > Myotis lucifugus. The sequence goes on along the minus strand of NW_005871217.1, from coordinate 2,476,677 downwards.
GCCCATGGAAAAACAATGGTGCCTGGAAGGCCTGGGGAGGGGGCCTGGAGGGAAGTGGAGGAGGTCAAATGGGAGGGGGGAAGAAGGGGACATTTGTAATACTCTCAACAATAAAGTTTAAAAAGTTTTGAAAAAAAGATCTTCCCATAGGCAATCCTAATTTAAGGTCCATGAATAGGCTTTAGGGTTTCCATGGCAACCTTGTTTGTGTTCCCTGTGAATGTTTCCAGGGGAAAGAATTTTGATTCTCACAGCTTTTGCTCAAAGACCGAAGCGATCTCCCCACTCCCTATTGTTTGAGTCCATTGTGAGTAGGGACTTTATAAATATTATATGCTGTTGGCTATATACATAAATCCTACTGCTTTTAAAACCTTCATAACTGATTCATTCTTTTGATCACCTCTTATTTTGGTATTTTTGGTATTTTCCTTTAAAACTCCATTGACTTAATATGTATTTGCCTTCTGAAATGTTATCTGATCCTCATGACAATGTACATGTATTACAGCAACTAACAGTTCACTAAGTGAAACAAGTTAATTTTCTTTATATATATACTAGAGGCCCATTTCACGAATTTGTGTATGGGTGGGGTCCTGCCAGCCAGCCTGGCCCAATCAGGGAGGATCGGGGGCTGGGCCTGTTGGGAGGAGGAGATGGCGGGAGGTTGGCCGGCCGCTGCCCCCCTGATCAGGACCCCATCAGGGCCCGGCTGGCTGGGAAAGGGCCGCCATGATTGGGTTGGGGGCCGATTGGGGGCAGCGCCTGGGAGAGGGACCATGGTCTTTGGCTGGCCGGCCTACCCCTTATTGGCGTGAGGAGCTGATCTGGGTGGGGGGGAGCTGCAGGAGTTGGCTG
>NW_005871217.1:2468070-2475266 GCF_000147115.1 Myotis lucifugus | reverse complement strand
TGGGGGAGAGGCTGCAGGAGGTTGGGCCAGCCCGGCCCCGCCCCCTATTGAGGTGGGGTGGGGATCAGGGGCGGGGTTGGCCAGGGGGCGGGGCTGCAGGCCGATCAGGGTGGTGGGGGCCATCAGGGGCGTGGCCAGCGAGGGGAGGGACTGCAGGAAGTTGGCTGGCCAGCCCCGCCCCCTATTGGGGTGGGGTGTGCGATCATGGGTGGCCCTCTCACATGATGTTTCTCTGTCTTTCCCTCTCCCTCTCTCTTCTACTCTCCCTAAAAAATCAATGGAAAAATACCCTCGGGTAATGATTAATTAAAAAAATAAAAGGTCAGATGTAAAGTGACACTACGGACACTACAAAGACACTGCCATGAACCTTCATGGTATGACACTTTCCTTAAGAGAGGCAGTATCGCCCTAGCCTGTTTTGCTCAGTGGAGAGAACCGAAGGTTCTATCCCAGTCGGGGGCACGTGCCTGGGTTGTGGGCTCAGTCCAACATGCAGGAGGCAGCCAATCAATGATTCCTTCTTATACTTGATGTTTCTTTTTCTTTTTTTACTTTCTTTTTTTATAATTAATGTTCTATCTCTCTCTTCCTCTCTGACATAATCTATATATTTTATTTAATAATATATATATATTAAAAAAAGAGAGGCAGTATGACGTAATGATTAATGTCTTGGTGTCCAGGGTCAAACAAACCTGATTCCAAAGCCCAGCCCTGCCACTTAACTATTTGTATGTCTGTTACTTACCTTCTTTTTTTAAAAATATTTTTATTGATTTCAGAGAGGAAGGGAGAGGAAGAGAGAGATAGAAACATCAATGATAAGAGAGAATCATTGATCAGCTGCCTCCTGCACCCCCCTACTGGAGATCGAGCCCACAACCCGGGCATGTGCCCTTCACCGGAATCAAACCCAGGACCCTTCGGTCCTCAGGCTGACACTCTATCCACTGAGGCAAACCAGTTAGGGCTGTTACTTTACCTTCTTGAGTCCTATTCACTTAACAATTATTTACCATAACCTGTTAGATAGCAACTACTGTGCTGGGTCTCAGGAATATAGTGGTGACCAAATCGGACACAGTCCCTACCATCATCAAGTATATAGAGCAATAGCATAGACAGGCATTAAATGTCATGTAATATGTCATTACAAATTGATACTTATAATGCAGAAAATGTTCTGGATTATTCCCTTTGTTAGTTCTCTGAGGTTTGATTGCATCTGTATTTCCAGTAAAGCTAACGATTTTGGTTTTAAAAGTTAGTTCTCAGCCTGCTTTGTAATGCTTGTCACTGTCTTCTAATTTAGATCTCACTCACTACATTAATGCATCAAATATGGGTGTCAAACGCCTGGCAGATGTTCTTTCTCAGAAGGCGAAGAACAGCAGCTGGGTGGTGGTGTTCAAAGCCCTGGTTACTGTTCATCACCTTATGGTGCATGGAAATGAGGTGAGTGTGGTGTTTATACAATGGTAGTCTTTTCCAACTGCAGAAATGTTCTTGGTTTGGCAAAGGCTTAACCACCTTTTACTTTCAATTGTGACAAGTAGGGGAAGTAATAGCAGTGGGTATTAAAAAAACTGATTTTTTTTCATTTTTTTGCATATGAATATCTTTGTAATCAGTATTTGAGGTACATACGATTACTTTAGCTACTGGATAAAAAAATGGACAATAGATTGGATATTTCACTCAATTCTTTAGATGATTTAGACCAGTGGTTCTCAACCTTCTGGCCCTTTAAATACAGTTCCTCATGTTGTGACCCCAACCATAAAATTATTTTCGTTGCTACTTCATAACTGTAATTTTGCTACTGCTATGAATCGTAATATAAATATCTGATATGCAGGATGGTCTTAGGAGACCCCTGTGAAAGGGTCGTTCGACCGCCAAAGGGGTTGCGACCTACAGGTTGAGAACCGCTGATTTAGACCAAAAAAAAGAAAGCCCTCAAAGATGTATTGTTACACATCTGACAAAGGGTTAATATCCAAAATATATAAGGAACTTAACAAAAGGAAGACAAAGAATTAAAAAATGGGCAAAGGACCTAAATAGACATTTGTACAAAGAGGACATTCAGAAAGCCAAGAGACATATGAAAATAGCTTAAAGTCACTGATCATCTGAGAGATGCAAATTAAAACGACAATGAGGTATCACCTCACACCTGTCAGAATGGCTGTCATCAACAAATCAACAAATGACAAGTGCTGGCAAGGATGTGGAGAAAAGGGAACCCTAGTACACTGCTGGTGGGAATGCAGACTGGTGCAGCCATTATCGAAAACAATATGGAGTTTCCTCAAAAAATTAAATATGGAACTGCCATTTGATCCCACTTTTAGGAATATATCCTAAGAATCCCAAAACACCAATCAGAAAGAATGTATGCACCCCTGTGTTCATAGCAGCACAATTTACAATAGCTAAGATCTGGAAACAGCCCAAATGCCCATCATTAGATTAGTGGATAAAAAAGCCGTAGTACATTTATACCATGGAATACTATGCAGGATCTCTTACCCTTTGAGACAGCATAGAGGGACCTAGAGAGTATTATTCTAAGCAAAATAAGCCAGTCAGAGAAAGACAAGTTTCACATGAAATCACTCATATGTGGAATCTAAAGAACAAAATAAACTGATGAACAAAATAGATCCAGAGATGTAGAAGCATAGAACAGACTGCGGAATCTAAGAGGGAAGGTAGGAGTGGGTGAGAAGAGAGCAACCAAAGAACTTGTATGCATATATGCATAGCCCATGGACACAGACAATAGGGTAAAGGCCTGGGGCCGGGTGGGGGTGGGTTAGAGGGGATCAATGAGGGAAAAAAGGGACATATGTAATACTTTCAACAATAAAGATTTTTTTAATAAATGTATTTCTACATAACTGCTTTACTTTACCAGGAGAAACTGGATACCTGAGTATATTACATCACCTGTCCACATCACATACAAACACTCTTTGTATTTTATAGAACAACTGACGTGTTCTATAACAAATTATTATTTTCTACTTCAAATTAACATTTATCTCAGTAAGCTTTGCATTAAAAAAATTAGGATTTAGCCCCATCTGGTTTGGCTCAGTGGTCAGAGCATCGGCCTGCAGAATGAAGGGTCCCAGGTTCGATTCAAGTCAAGGGCACATGCCTGGGTTGCGGGCTTGATCCCCAGTATGGGGTGTGCAGGGGGCAGCCAATCAATGATTCTCTCTCATCATTGATGTTTTTCTCTCTCTCCCTTTCCCTTCCTCTCTGAAGTCAATAAAAAAATTTTTTTTAAAAATTAGGATTTAGAAATTTCCTGGATTTTGAAACTTATTATAAAGCAACAGTAATTACATAATATGGTGTTGATAAAAATAGAGCATTTATATAAATGGAACTCAGTAGAGAGAGCTCAGAAGTAGAACTCTGCTTGTATGGGAGCTTGGGGGAATGTATGGAATTTAAAATAAAGTCTTTGGTACAAGTAACATTCGTATAGAGAAAATAGAATGAGATCTTTATTTTAATCCTTATACCAAAATAAATTCCACATGAAGTAAATATCTATATATGCAAAACCCTAAATTTTAAAATCAAAGAAAATGTAGGAGAATATGGTGATGACCTTTTAGTAGGGAAGACACCATAAAGTTGGAATAAGATTTTATATATTACAGACAAAAGATTGATATTCAGAATACATTATCCATAAGAAAAGGGCAGTACAATGGAATAATGAACAAAAGAAACGAACAGAGAATTTATAGAAAAGGAAACCAGAGTGGCTGATAACCATCAGAGAACATGCTCAGAGAAGCAAAATTGAAAATGCATGGCAGCATCAAGAGTTGTGAAGACCTTGAGAAAATGTTAGATGACATGGAAATATTAGTTGTTGCAGTTTATCACTGTCAAATGAAAGCATGGTGACATGTTTAGTAAAACTGAAAATGCCCAGCGACCCAGCAAGCCCACTACTCATAGCATATCCTATCTAATCAAGAGGGAATATGCTAATTGACCATCAGGCCCCCACAAAGATGGCAGCGCCCACAGCCAATAAAGGGAATATACTAATTGACTGCCACACCCTCAAAGATGGCGGCACCCAGTCCCCTCAGCCCCGCTGGGGCAGCAGGCGTGCAGCACAGCTAGGCCTGCCCTTAGGCAGGTCCAGCTGCTCTGCACATCTGCCCCTGGAGTCCCCCAGTCCCCTCAGCCCCCCAGCCGCCCAGGGCCAGCCCAAGGCGCAGGCAAGCCTTGGATGGCAGCTGCCCAGCTGCCCAGGGTCAGCCTGAGGTGCAGGCAAGCCTCGGATGGCAGCTGTCCAGCTGCCCAGGGCTGCCCAAGGCTCAGGTAACCAAGGCTGGCCAAGGCTTTTGCTGCCGGCAGTGGCAGCAGCAGAGGTGTGATGGGGGCATTGCCTTCCCCTGATCGTCAGGTTGCCTCTCGCCCCTAAGGGCTCCTGGACTGTGAGAGGGGGCAGGCCAGGCTGCGGGACTCCCCCCTCCAGTGCATGAATTGTCATGCACCTGGCCTCTAGTTTATAATATTTAGAAAGAAGAAATCACCCCAATAGCAATCATAGGGAACAGATAACCAAAATGAGGTGCATTTATACAATGAAATACTACACTGCACGAAATACAATCTATACCAATGAGGCTAGATCTCAAAAAGCAATGCTAATAGAGGAAGCAAGTTACAAAATGGTAGAGTATAATATCATTTATATAAGTTTTTAAAATGCACTTAATATTTTCCATGGAATAAATGATATATGACACTATAAAGGAAATAGACTAAAGATAGCACATTAAAATCACAATACAGGTATCTTCAGGTAGGAGAAGGAAATTGACCTTAGGGATGAGGCTAAGGGCATTTTTAACTTTATCTGTAATACTTTAATCCTCTTATTTTAAAAATAGACTTGAAGAAACAGATATGTCAGAAAGCAGTTGTCATTTCTGGGTAGTGAGGTGGGGTACACAGATGTATAAATTTTATTTTTCTGTAAATTAAAGTATTAAGTGATTTACTATTAATTAAAATAATCAATTCTGTAATTAAGTAAATGTTCCAAAAATCAAAAAGGGGGAATGGCTAGATAGAAAGTCTTGGGGGTGGGGGGAAGCATGTGTATACACATGAGCTTTGCTGTTTAATCCTTTGTGTACTTGGGAGGTATATGCACAGAGGACAACACTGCAGGTCCTTATGCTGTGTAGCTCAGGATATGATCCTGCTCACCTTAATGCTCATGAAGTATATAGAAGCTGTAGGATAGAATTATGTTAAGAATTCATTCCCAATGACAAAATCATTAATGAACTCTATTTGTGGACAAACTAATTTTTGGATTTGGCACATTTGTTTGACAGCGTTTTATCCGTCATCTTGCATCTCGAAGCTCTTTGTTCACTTTACACAGCTTCCTGGATAACAGTGTCGTAGACGGTAAGATGGTTCTTTTATGGAAATATTTCTATGTGGCCCAGCCAACATGGCTCAGTGGTTGAGCAGTGACCTGTGAACCAGGAGGTCAGGGTTCGAGTCCCGGTCTGCCCAGGTTACAGGCTCATTCCCCAGTGTGGGGCGTGCAGGAGGCAGCAGTTGATCAATGATTCTCTCTCATCATTGATGTTTCTTTCTCTCCCTCTTCCTTCCTCTCTAAAATCAATAAAAATATGTAAAAAAAATATTTCAACGTGGCAAGGAGGGAAAAGTTCTGAAATTCATGCCTGTTTAAGAAAATGGTTCTAAATTATAAAGGGTGTGGTGTGTTACACATTTTATAATGGTAAATAATTTCTAAATTCCTTGGTACAAAATATTTGAGTACTTACTAAGAATAACAGAATATGCTAAAGTCAGAGGAAACTGAACTGTCCACTATTTACTCAGTAAGGCCTTCGTTGCTCAGTCTTCCAAAAATCGTGGCACAACCCTGTGTCCCCTCTCTGCCTGAGTTTTATCCTTTCCACTTCTCACTAACCATCTCTGCGTTTTTCTTTTCTTTTGCTTGTCTATGAGTCCTACATTGGAATGTAACACCATGAGGACAGGAATTTTTGTTTATTTTTTTTCACTGCTGAACTTCCAACATCTAGAACAGTGCCTGGCTCAGTAGGCAGTTGAATGGATAAATAAATTGAATAAATGAATCAGGGTATGTTTGAGCCTGGCCAGCATGGCTCAGTGTTTGAGCGCCAACCTATGAACCAGGAGGTCACGGTTTGATATGCCCAGGTTGCAGGCTTGATCCCCAGTGTGGGGCATGTAGGAGGCAGCCAATCAATGATTCTCTCTCATTGATGTTTCTATCTTTCTCTCCTTCTCCCTTCCTCTCTGAAATCAGTAAAAATATATATATTTTTAAAAAAGGTATGTTTGGAAGTTGAGTAGTGAGAAGCTGAGTTTCCTTCATGGCCCCTTTTTCTCTATTTTGCCTATGAAGTAGGGAACAAGGTCATTTTCTGCATGGAGGGAGGGTAGGGAAGGGATCACTACAATGAGATGGGGAGTTTTAGAAAAACGCTAAGAATTTACAATAGTTTTTGTAGAAATGTGAAAGAAATCGATAAAGTTTAATTATTTCCTCTGTTCAGGAATGTCACCATCAGCACCACATCATGAGGTTATATCAAGGCTTTGAGAAAATAAAAAAATAATCAGTAGAAATTTGAGGAATATTGGACTAGATGATTAATAAAGGCTATTCTAGCTTTTGTACTTCAAAGATAATTGTTGAGGTATATGGGTGAATGTGGAATGAGAGGTCTTTGCATTTATTGACATACTAGAGGCCCAGTGCACGAATTCATGTACGGGTTGGGTCCGGCTGGCCTGGCTCCAATCAGGGGGGATCAGGACTGGGCCTGTCAGGAGGAAGAGATGGTGGGAGGTTGGCCAGCCAGCCCGCTCAGATCGGGGGCCCTGACTGGGCCCCCGATCTGGGCTGGGCCAGCCATGGGGAGGGGCTGTGGGCAGTGGGCTGGCCACCTCCCGCCCCTGAACAGGGTGGGGTGGGGGGTGCCCCATCAGGGGCCAGCGGTCTTGGGGGAGGGGTCCATGGGGTGGTTGGCCAGCTGACCCTGCCTCTGATTGGGGGGGGGCTGATCTGGGTGTGTGGCTGGGTGGGGAAGGAGTGCAGAAAATTGTCCGGACAATTCCCGCCCCTTATT
>NW_005871217.1:2449428-2467970 GCF_000147115.1 Myotis lucifugus | reverse complement strand
GTTGGGAAGGGGGTGATCAAGGACTGGTGCTGCTGGGGGAAGGGGCTGCAGGCTGATCAGGGTGGTGGGTGCCCATTAGGGGTGTGGCCGGGCTGAGGGGAAGGGGCTGCAGGAAGTTGGCTGGCCAGCCCTGCTCCCTATTGGGGTGGAAGGTGCGAACAGAGGTGGGCCTATCGTGGTGGGGCAGGCTGATTGGGGGCGGGGCTGGCGCGGGGTGGGAAGGGCGGGGGTGTTTGGCTGGCAGGTCCCGCTTTTGATCGTGGTGGGAGAGTCCGATCAAGGGCAGGCTGGCAGGGGGGAGGGGCCGTGAGATTGTCCACTGGCCCCACCCCCTGATTGGGCCAGTTCACCGGCCACAGTGGGCATCATAGTGACCAGTTGTTAGGTTATTATGGCCGTTAGGGTAGCTGCATTTTTATATATATATAGATATTGCAAATGGTTAATATTGGTTAAATTAGAAATAATGAAAATATTTTCTTTTTAGGCTATGCTATGTCCACCTTCATCAGACGATACAGCAGGTTTTTGAATGAAAAGTCACTCGCATATAGACTGATCGGATATGATGTCACCAAAACCAAGAGAGGGTCAGTAAATATCATTAGTTTGTAAGCAAGAAATACAGAAATACATATGTGCTCTAATATGTAGTTTGTAAAAACAACAACTGTATTTCAAGATGTTGATGTCATAGTGCTTCTAAAACTCTTAATTATTAATGTTATAAATTTCTTTGATCTTTTATAGGCTGGATGGCTTCATGAGAAATATGAATACTAAAGACCTGCTCAACACACTTCCAGTTATTCAAACTCAGTTTGATGCTCTTCTTAGTTTTAATGTAAGAGCTTTATAAATCCTTTATCAAAATATTGGTAAACTAGAGGCCCGATGCACAAAATTTGTGCACTGGGTGGGGGGTGTCCCTCAGCCCAGCCTGCACCCTCTCTAATCTGGGACCCTTCGGGGGATGTCCGACATCCCTCTCAAAATCCAGGACTGCTGGCTCCTAACCACTCACCTGCCTGCCTGCCTGCCTGCCTGCCTGATTCCCCTATCTTCTTTTGCCTGCCAGCCTGATCACCCCCTAACCGCTCCCCTGTCGCCTGATTGATGCCTAACTGTTCCCCTGCTGGCCCGATCGCCCCCAACTGCCCTCCCCTGCTGGCCATCTTATGGTGGCCATCTTGTGACGACATGAGGGCGCAAGGGCCACCTAGGCTTTTATTACTATAGATGGCATTGTTTGTAGTTGGGGGAAGAAATTTTTTTTAACTGTGGTGATAATTGATTACTCTTTTACTTAATTTCCAGGCAAATGCAAATGACCTAACTAATCGTATAATACATGCTGCTTTCATGCTCCTCTTTAAGGATTCTCTTCGCCTCTTTGCAGCCTATAATGAGGGAATTCTCAATGTGCTAGGTAGGCTAAAGGGTAAACATTACATACTTTTAAAAACTGGTAAAACAGTTTATTTGTAAAAATCTTTTATGTCTATATTTAGACTCATTTGTTTTATTTTTTTTTCCTTTTTATTTTATTATTATTTTTTATTTTTTAGAAATTTTTATTGTTGAAAGTATTACATATGTAACCTCCCCCCCCCCACCGACCCTCTCCAGCCCACCTCCACCCCCACCACAGGCCCTCACCACCCCATTGTATGCGGCCATGGGTTATGCATATATGCATACAAGTAGACTCATTTGTTTTAGGTTCAAAATAGAGGATACTTGCATGATCATATATATTTTTAAATAATGAGACATTATATTGTTCTTTTGATTAAAAATTTGCTTAATTAGCCACAGAACTTTTCAGTATTTTTATGTGCTAACTGACATTTTGGAGAAATTTACTAGGGAATCAACATGGGTTGCCATCTTTCTGCATTAAGGCCCACTCCACCAAGGTCAAAAATACAGTTCTGATTTTTCTAGGAAAATAATAAGTAATTTATTTATTTATTTATTTATTTTTTCACTTTTTAAAATTAAATCTTTATTGTTCAGATTATTACAGGTGTTCCTCTTTCCCCCCCCCCCCATAGATCTCCTCCACCCAGTTCCCACCCCACCCTCTGCCCTTACCCCTCCCACTGTCCTCATCCATAGGTGTACGATTTTTGTCCAGTCTCTTCCTGTACCCCACACCCCTTTCCTCCCAAGAATTGTCAGTCCACTCCCTTTCCATGCCCCTGGTTCTATTATATTCACCAGTTTACTCTGTTCATCAGATTTTTTATTCACTTGATTTTTAGATTCACTTATTGATAGATATCTATTTGCTGTTCATAATTTTTATCTTAACCTTTTTTTTTTCCTCTTCTTAAAGAATACCTTTCAGCATTTCATATAATGCTGGTTTGGTGGTGAACTCCTTTAGCTTTTTCTTATCTGTGAAGCTCTTTATCTAACCTTCAATTCTGAATGATAGCTTTGCTGGATAAAGTAATCTTGGTTGTAGGTTCTTGCTATTCATCACTTCGAATATTTCTTGCCACTCTCTTCTGGCCTGCATAGATTCTGTTGAGAAATCAGCTGATAGTCGTATGGGTACTCCCTTGTAGGTAACTGACTTTTTTTCTCTTGCTGCTTTTAAGATTCTCTCTTTGTCTTTTGCTCTTGGCATTTTAATTATGATGTGTCTTGGTGTGGTCCTCTTTGGATTCCTTTTGTTTGGGGTTCTCTGCGCTTCCTGGACTTGTAAGTCTATTTCTTTCACCAGGTAGGGGAAGTTTTCTGTCATTATTTCTTCAAATAGGTTTTAAATATCTTGCCCTCTCACTTCTTCTGGCACCCCTATAATTTGGATGTTGGTATGTTTGAAGTTGTCCCAGAGGCTCCTTACACTATCTTCATATTTTTGGATTCTTTTTTCTTTTTGCTTTTCCGCTTGGGTATTTTTTGTTTCTTCGTATTTCAAATCTTTGACTTGATTTTTGGGATCCTCTTGTCTGCTGTTGGATCTCTGTATATTATTCTTTTTTTCAGTCAGTGTATGCTTAATTTCTAGTTGGTCTTTTTTCATATCCTCCAGGGTCTCACTAAATTTATCGGCGGTTTCCAGAAAATTCTTGAAAAACCTTATAACCGTGGTTTTGAACTCTATATACAATAGTTTGCTTTCCTCCATATCTGTCATTTGTGACCTGTTTCTTTGTCTCCGCATATTTTATGCTTCACTGTGTTGGTAGAGTGGCTTTGTGTGCTAGGTGTCTTATAGGGCCCAGTGGATCAGCCTCCCCAATTACCTGAGGTGGATACTCTTGGTGCACCCCCTTGTGGTCTTTGTGCACAGTCTTGTTGTAGTTAAGCCTTGATTGTTGTAGGTATCACTGGGAGGAATTAACCTCCAGGCCAATTGGCTGTGGGAATCAGCTGTGTCTGCAGTGGGAGAACTTCTGTGCTGAAGACACCCTTATGGGGCAAGACTTGCTTCAGTGGGGCTTTGGTGCTCACTGAGTCTGCCCCCTGAGTATGTTCCTTATGGATCTGAAGAGTTGTAATCTGGATGGGTACCACTCTGACCACTGGGTACACTGGCTCTTGGATCTAAGGAGGTGCTAATTTAGCCTCTGCCTAAGGCTACCCAGCAGGAGCTACGAAGAGATGTGCAGATTCCCCTTCCTCTTTTGGGGTTTGGAGGTGCCCAGATGAGGCCCAGCTGTGAAGCAATGCAAGCTGCTGTGGGGCCTTGGGCCTTCTCTTGGAAGTTCTGGGTCTGTCTGGCCCAGCTGCAGTTTGTTAGGTAATTTTCAGATTGCAAAGGGCCAGGGCATTCATATGCAAAAGCTTCTGCTGCAGCCTGGATGGGGCGGGGTCTCGGAATCAACTTTGCGGAGCAAGCAGCTATGGCTGATCCTCAGCCCTGCCCTAAGGGGCCCCGCGTCTCAGTGTCCCGGTAATTGCTGCAAGCACCTCTGAAGGAAAGCCGCCCTCAAGTTCCGAGTTCTGCCTGCTGCCAGACAGTCCAATTTCTCCCTGTATGAGCCCTGGGTCCCCAGAGACCTCCCGGAACTGGAGTTCAGAGCAGTTGGGAGCTTGTGACTCCCTCCAGATTCAAAAAGACAGCCGCGTCCTCAGGTGCCCGCCCCTTTCTGCGTGCGCTCGAGCCTCCATACCTCTGCACTTTACTTCCGCAGCTCCTCTGGGTCTCAGTGTGCTTTTCTCTTTCCTTCTAGTTGTAGAATTTCCACTCAGCCAGCCTTCCTGTAGTTCTGGATAATGTCCATTTTGTCTTTTCATTGTATTTTTGAAGTTGTCGGAGGCAGCAATTTCTGGTGTTTACCTATGCCGCCATCTTGGTTTCTCCCAGTAATTGTTTTTTTTTAATACAGGTGTATATTTCATAGTCTTTTCATGAATTATCTGTCATTATTTCACCCTAATGAATTATTATTTCATAGGAAGGGTTCTCCAGACTTCATTGATGAGAATTTGAGATTTTTCTTACACTTAAAAGTACCTAGCACATTTATAGAGTTATAAAAGAGTGGGAAGTACAGCCTATTCCCTGAGAGAATTCAAAATGATTACATACTAGAAGTTGTAGAAATTGAATCTAAATTATCCAAAAAAACCTGTATGCTATTAAATTCTAGATGTGCCCAGCTGGTGTGGCTCAGTGGTTGAGCATTGACCTATGAACCAGGAGGTCATGGTTCAATTCCCAGTCAAAGCACATGCCCGGGTTGTGGGCTCGAGCCCCAGTAGACAGCCGATGATGATTCTCTCATCATTGATGTTTCTCTCTCTCCCTATTCCTTCCTCTCTCTGAAAACAATAAAAACATCTTTTTAACAATTCTAGGTGTATTTTCAGCACCAGTGTTTGGCATGCAGTAGTTACCCCATAAAGGAGGGGGTCAATGGGGGAAAAAAGGGGAGGGGCATCTGCAATACTTTCAAAGTAAAGATACATCTTTTTAAAACTATTAATTATTTTGTATAAGTTAAATTCACATCCAAAATCAGCTTAAAATAGTATCATTAGAATGGAGTGAAACTTGAAAATTCCTAAGTTATTGGCTCCTTCATAGCAATTTTTTTCTATTTTTAGACAAGTTTTTTCACATGACGAAGCGCCAGTGCAACGAAAGTCTGGACATGTACATCAAGTTCCTTGCAGGAACAACCAAATTTGAACAGTTCCTGAAGGTTGCAGAGGTATACAACTCTTTCTATCCAAGGCTTTTCTATTTTCTATATTAGTTTAATATCCAACATAACTTTCCCCCCTCTACCACCACCACCACCACACAAACACACAGAAATTCGTATTAGTTTTAACTGTTTTGTAAACAGTAAAACTAAAAAAGACCTAACATTAAGTACCTCAAATGTACTATCCAAATGCACTTGTGCACAAAAGTAATCTTACAAGGATTTCTTTAAAAAAATTATATATTTATTGATTTCAGAGAGGAGGGGAGTGGGATAGAGAGATAGAAACATCAATGATGAGAATCATCAATCATGAGAATCATATATATATAATGTGTACTTTTCCCCCTTTATGTGAATTCAGCAAGTTGGAATCGACCAGAACAACATTCCATATCTTGCTCAGGTCAGTGTATCTCTCCTATGTATTTAAATGACTTCTCCATCTTTATGTTTGTATGTTTGTTATGTTAATCATAATCTGAGACTCCATCCTTTGCCATCCTATATAATAGTAGAGGAATATGCAAATTAGCCAGGATGCCGTAATGTCACGACGAAACAGTAGGAACCTGAGGCTGCAGGGCGCCTGGCCAGGGCGAGGGACCTCAGGCCACGGCCCCCGCCCCAGCACTGGGCCAGAAGACCTCAGGCCATGCCCCCTGCCCTGGCACTGGGCCGGGAGACCTTAGGCCAGTGGTTCGCAGCCTTCCTAATGCCGCGACCCTTTAATACAGTTCCTCATGTTGTGGTGACCCCCAACCATAAAATTATTTTCGTTGTTACTTCATAACTGTAATGTTGCTACTGTTATGAATCGTAATGTAAATATCTGATATGCAGGATGTATTTAGGTGACCCCTGTGAAAGGGTCGTTCGATCCCCAAAGGGGTCGTGACCCACAGGTTGAGAACCGCTGCCTTAGGCCATACCCCCCACCCCAGTGCCAGGCTGTGGGATCTGAGGCCACACCCCCCACCCAGCGGGGCTTGACAGGGGACCTCAGGCCATGCCTCCCCTGCCCCAGTGCCGGGTCGGGGGACCTCAGGCTGTGACCCCCGCCTGGTGGGGCTTGACAGGGGACTTGAGACTGCACCCCCCACCCAGCACCGGGCTGGGGGACCTGAGGCTGTGCCCCCCACCTGAAGGGGCTTGATGGGGGTGGGGCCGGCCGGGTCTGGGTCTCCTGCGTTTTCGAAGTGCGCGTAGGTGGTGGGTGGGGACTTGACTCTAGGTCCCGCGGTGCACCCCAGACTCTGACAGGAGGGATATTTTCATATACATTTTACTAATTTTCTTTCATCTCTGACACTTCTATTATAGAAAAAGGGCAAATAGCAATATTAAAATATTTCCTCTAATTAATTCCCTTTTAATGTGCACAAATTTTGTGCTCCGGGCCACTAGTATACCTATATGTGTGTTTTCATTTCCCCATGAATAACATATGTACATACCAGCAATTTTCAGCCTTTTTAATCTCATGGCACACATAAACTAATTACTAAAATTCTGTGGCACACCAAAAAATATATTATATTTTTGGTTGATCTGACAAAATAAAAGGTATAATTTTGATTCATTCACATCAGATGGCTATTGCTGTGTTGGCTGTTGTTATTTTTTTAAATTTGACAATCCAAGGGAAAAGAAGTCAGTGCTCCAAACAAAACAGTCAGGTATTGGCATGTTTTAAAAATTGTGGCACACCAGTTGAAAATCACTGGTATATACACATAGACTTAGGTCTTCTGAATAGGTCTATGAGCTGTTGGTCTTATAAAGAGGCTGTTACCTGTTGAGTGCTAAATGGTGACTCATAGTATAACAACTAAACTATGTGTTTTTTTTGTTGTTAATCCTCACCCAACGACATTTATCGTGGACTAGAAGCCCAGTGCATGAAATTTGTGCACTTTGGGGGAGGAAGGATCCCTTAGCCCGGCCTGCGCCCTCTTGCAATCCGGGAGGCCTCGGGGGATGTCCGACTGCTGGCTTAGGTCCGCTTGTGGCTGAGCAGCGCTCCCCTTGTGGTTAATAATAAACATACAAAGAGATAAACCTATAATTTCAGTAAAGGTAAATGCTGTGAAGAAAAATCAAACATAGTGAGGGTAAAGAGACTTGGTAGGTACTGTTCTATATAAGATAGTCAAGGAAATCTCTGTTGAGGGGGTAACATTCCAGCAGAGGCCAGAAACTGTGATTGAATTTGCTAATATGAGTGAGATCCTCTCTTTTTTTTTCCTTTCTCTAGCTCTGTTTCTTTCTCTCCCCTTCACCCTCTTTTCTTTAATGTTATACTTAAATTTATTTTATGATCTGGTGATTCATGAAGGAACCACAAATAATAAATGATTTCAAGCCCAATGTCTTCTCCAAAGGGGATAGATATTTTAGCAGTTCTTTGATCATTTAAAAAAAATTTTATTGATTTTTTACAGAGAGGAAAGGAGAAGGATAGAGAGTTAGAAACATCGATGAGAGAGAAACATCGATCAGCTGCCTCCTGCACACCCTCTACTGCGGATGTGCCCGCAACCAAGGTACATGTCCTTGACTGGAATCGAACCCGGGACCCTTCAGTCCACAGGCCGACGCTCTGTCCACTGAGCCAAACCGGTTAGGGCAGTTCTTTGACCATTTTAAGAAGCTTTTTTTTCCCTGTTGTTTTTTAAAAATGTACATAAAAGCAGTTTGAAAATCTGATTTGCTAACAAGAGATCACTTTTTAAAAACTATACTTTTATTGATTTCAGAGAGGAAGGGACAGGGAGAAAGAGATCGAAACATCAACGATGAGAGAGAATCATCGATTGGCTGCCTCCTGCATACCTCCTACTGTGTATTGAGCCCACAACCTGGCATGTGCCCTGACTGGGAATCGAACTGTGACCTTCTGGTTCATAGGTTGATGCTCAACTACGGAGCCACACCAGCTGGGCCCAAGAGGTCACTTTTAATAATGAATTTACTTATAGCAATTTGTTAGCTTTAATGAATTTGCTACACGGGTGTCCTAATTTTTCTTCAAAACCTTTTAATGATATAGGAGAGTATGAATTTGCTAAAAAAAAAAAAAACAACTATCAGTAAATAACTCTTTCATAATAACTTCCTTTTTAGGCACCCAACAGTTTACTTGAAGCACTAAAACAGCACTTAGCTTCATTGGAAGAGAAAAATGAAGTTTTTCCTCCTTACAGGTAAGTTAATAAATGTCTCAGTATAGGTTAATTTTGTTTTCCTCGAAATAATTTCCCTCATTTTAACAACATGAGAGTGACTAAATAAATTATGGGCTTTGAATATGATGGAATATTATGCAGTGATTTTAAGTTGTAATACAGAATAGCGTTTTTCAGTCTTTTGTGGGATTCCATCCTCTTCACAAGGGTGATTGCTTCCCAAAGGAATGTCTTTTATTACACTGAGTGATTCTCAAAGTCAGAGGTTGGGACGGGATTAGCAACCTCTTTTGAATAATTTGATTTCCTCCCTTAAGGGCTTCCCTAGTGAGAATAACTGTTATAGACAATTATTTAATGGTATAGCAAACTGTTTATCCATAAAACAGTATTCATAATAACATTCAAGGCATATATGCATATATACACATACACACACGTGCATCCCTCTATATATGCATATACATACGCATTGAATAATACAGATTTTCGGTATACCACTTGGAACTGTTCCCATGAGCTATTTCTGAGTGGAAAATTCTGGTTGATTTCAATTTTCTTTTTTTTGTACTTTTCAGTATTGTCCAAAATTTCTGTAAGGGTCATGCATTATGCATTCATTCCTCTTTAGGTTATGTTGATTGTAATTGATTTATATTACCACCTTCTATTAGACAACAGGTCTGTTGACTATTTCTTAATTATCTCTTCATCACAGATAGATGTATGGTTAGTATACGGTTGGATGGATTGATTGATAGACGAATGGATAGATGGATGAATTAAAGAAATTAGATTCAGTTGGGTAGTTTATACTGTATGTCATTCTATTTATTCTCATATGCCTCATCTTTCTTGTGATCTCTTAAGTCTCCAGCACTCATTGATTCACTCCATCTCAAAGAATTCAATTATGAAAGTTTCATCAAGGCAAAATTGGTTTTCAGGTAATATAGTGTATGATTATGTAATATAACATGATTATATTGTATGAGTGTCAGTAATAATTGAGGACAGGATTAGAATCTTTAATTTTTCCACTGCATAATCACCTACTAGGTCTGCTGCCTCTTTGACCTAGCAATTTCACTTCTAGGAACTTATCTAATATTAATCTATATATTTATCACATATATATATTCAGAGTTTTGAAATGATGAATGAACAAGGATATCCATTGCAGCATTGTAATAGCAAAATGACTGAATAAGGGCCTTGTTTTTATGTACTGAAATGGAATGATATCCAAGATTTATTGTTAAATGGAATATGAGCAAGATGTGAAACAAAGTATAGTATGCTGCCATCTTTGTTTTTCAAAACAGAAAGAGAATATATGTTTATCATTTCTATATACAATAAATGAATAAAATACCCTTTCTCCAAGCAGAACTTAGTGGCTCAAGGTAAGAGATGGGTGAAAGAGTCTTCACTGTATACCATTTTGTAATTTTTGAATTTTGTACATGCAAATGATTACTAATTAAAATAAAAATTTTGCAAAGAAACACATAAATACCTACATACAGTGTGATATATTGTAATTTCCTTTTAAAAATATTTTTATTGATTTCAGAGAGGAAGGGAGAGTGAGAAAGAGATAGAAACACCAGTGATGAGAGAGAATCATTGATCGGCTGCCTCCTGCATGCCCCCTTACTGGGTATCAAGCCCGCAACCTGGGCATATGCCCTTGACCGAAATCAAACCTGGGACCCTTCAGTCCGCAGACTGATGCTCTATCCACTGAGCAAAACCGGCTAAGGCATACTGTAACTTCTTAAGTCTAGTTTGCTTTATAATTTACTTGTGTGCTAGATACAGCTCATACCAGCTTACAAGAGCCCATTGGTAAAATTTCACGAATTTTGCAAGCTGTTTGATGTCCCATTAGTCACTTGAAATTGGCCATGATAGAAATATTTACACCACAGGAATAGACAAACACTACAAAACAGGCCTTTTTTCTGGAGAGCTTGTTGCTATACATTTACTCATATGACTGCTCATAATCAACCATATTCTATTTTTTTTAAATTTCGTTTTATTGCTTAAAATATTACAAAGAGTGGTCCATATGTCTCTCTCTCTCTTTTTTTTCCCCCTTGACCTTCCCCTGGCCTCCCCTACCCCCAGTGTCTTGTGTCCATTGGTTATGCTTCTATGCATGCATACAAGTCCTTTGGTTGATCTCTTACCCCTCCTTCCCCACCCAACCCTCCCTGGCCTTCCTGCTGTAGTTTGACAGTCTGTTCGATGCTGCTCTGCCTCTGTATCTATTTTTGTTCTTCAGTTTATAATGGTCTTTATTATCCATAAATGAGTGAGATCATGTGATATTTTTCTTTCATTGACTGGCTTATTTCACTTAGCATAATGCTCTCCAGTTGTATCCATGCTGTTGCAAATGGTAAGAATTCCTTCTTTTTTTACAGCAGCATAGTATTCCATTGTGTAGATGTACCACAGTTTTCTAATCCATTCATCTGCTGATGGGCACTTAGGCTGTTTCCAGATCTTAGCTATGGTGAATTGTGCTGCTATGAACATAGGGGTGCATATATCCTTTCTGATTGGTGTTTCTGGTTTCTTGGGATATATTCCTAGGAGTGGGATTACTGGGTCAAATGGGAGTTCCATTTTTAACTTTTTGAGGAAACTCCTTACGGTCTTCCATAGTGGCTGCACCAGTATGCATTCCCACCAGCAGTGCAAGAGGGTTCCTTTTTCTCCGCATCCTCTCCAGCACTTGTCGTTTGTTGATTTGTTGATGATAGCCATTCTGACAGGTGTGAGATGGTACATATTTTATTTTTTAATAGGTGATTGTATTTCAATAATGTTACTTGATCCTTTAGACACAAATCCATGTCATAATGAGCTATATTATCATAGGGTTTATATGCATCTGAATTATAGTTCTTAATTTAATGCAAAGATTTAAACTGTATCTATTTTAAATGTTTTTCTTTTTCTTTTGTGCATATTCTCAATGGATACACCTGAAATTTCAATGGTGAGTTTAACCCAAACTATGATGAATGTAAGTCCTTTGAGTCAAACCACATATATAGCAAAAACTATATATTTGCGTCATTTCCAAAAGAATGACTATTTTTCTGAGTCCCTATGGTTTGGGAATCATTAGTGTTTACAGCAGATATTACAAACAGTGGTTAACAAGCTGTGGATTCAGTCTGCTATGGATGTGAATCCCAAATAGAGTAAAGGGGGAGTAGGGGAGCTACTCCCACGCTATTATAAAGACCTACTAGAGGCCCAGTGCATGGAATTTGTGCACGGGGGGAGGTTCCCTCAGCCCAGCCCTCACCCTCTCCAATCGGGGACCCCTTGGGGAATGTCCGACTGCCAGTTTAGGCCCAACCCCTGTGGGATCAGGCCTAAACTGGCAGTAAGACATCCTTCTCGCAATCTGGGATCACTGGTTCCTAACCGCTCACCTGCCTGCCTGCCTGATTGCCCTTAACCACTCTGCCTGCCTGCCTGATTGCCCCTAACTTCTCTGCCTGTCTGCCTAATCAACCCTAACTGCCTCTGCCTGCTTGCCTGATTGCCCCTAACCACCTCTGCCTGCCTGCCTGATCACCCCTAGTTGCTCCCCTGCTGGCCTGATTGCACCCAATTGCTCTCTCCTGCTGGCCTGGTTGCCCCCAACTGCCCTCCCTACCAGCCTGGTAAGCCCCCAACTGCCCTCCCCTGCCGGCCTGATTGCCCCTAACTGCCTCGGCCTCGGCCTCCACCACCATGGCTTTGTCCAGAAGGAAGTCAGACATCTGGAAGATGGTCAGTTGACCTGGTCTAATTAGCATATTGCCCTTTTATTAGTATAGATGGGCCTGATTACCTGAACAGACCCAAACTGGTGATCTCCACACATACTACCCTGAGCACTTGGCCCCGGTTGCTTAACACTCATTGCTTGAACTAGTTCTGTTGAAAATTGTGTGGCTAGCTGAAACCATGTTTTCTCTATCTTTTTAAAAAATATATATATTTTTATTGATTTCAGAGAGAAAGGGAGAGGGAGAGAGGGATAGAAACATTAATGATGAGAGAGACTCATTGATCGGCTGCCTCCTGCACACCCCACACTGGAGATCGAGCCCGCAACTTGAGCATATGCCCGATTACTAAGAAAGGTGTATTAATAGTTCCCCTATTTGCTTTTGAATTACTTTAAGTACTTTAAATAGTTAGGGAATACAAATCAGGCTTTTGTACCCACCAAACCACTAAAATGGTTCTTGTCAAAGTCACCAGTGACATCCATATTGCAAAATCCAATGGTAATTTCTCAGTTTTCATCTTACTGGGATGCCTCAACAGCATTGGACATAATTCATCACTTCCTCATCTTTGATACACGTTCTTCAGTTTGCCTCTTGGTTTTCTTATCAGACTCTTGGCTTCTTTTTATAAAGACTTTTTTTTTCACGGATTCATCCTTGTTTCTCTTTATCTATAATTTACTCATTTCCTAGATGACCTTATCCAGGCTCATGACCTTAAGTACCATTCACATGGTAAGAACTCCCTAATTAGTATCTCCAGCTACAGCCATTCCTCCTGAATTCCAGAACTGTATTTCTTTCTTTTTTTAAAACATATTTTATTGATTTTTTACAGAGAGGAAGAGAGAGGGATAGAGAGTTAGAAACATCGATGAGAGAGAAACATCGATCAGCTGCCTCCTACACACCTCCTACTGGGAATGTGCCCGCAACTAAGGTACATGCCCTTGACCGGAATCGAACCTGGGACCTTTCAGTCCGCAGGCCAACGCTCTATCCACTGAGCCAAACCGGTTAGGGCTTCTTTCTTTTTTAAATATCATTATTGATTCCTGAGAGGAAGGGAGAGGGAGAAAGAGATAGAAACATCAATGATGAGAGAAAAATCATTGATCGGCTGCCTCCTGCACGCCCCACATTGAGGATTGAGCCTGAAACCCGAACCGTGACCTCCTGGTTCATAGATCAACACTCAACCACTGAGCCATGCCAGCTGGGCCAGAATTGTATTTCTTCAGTGGTTTCACTTGAATGTGTGACAGGGGTTCAAAATTCAGTATGTCCCAAACTAAGCTCCTGATACCTTACCCCAAACTTGCTTTTTCCATGGGTTTTTCCATTTCAGTTAATGACAAATTAACTCCTTTGATCATTCTGATTCTAGATATATTGGCCTCTTCACTATTCTTTAAACACACTAACCACTCTGCTTCCCTTGGAGCCTTTGTTCATGCTGTTCCTTCTGCTGGATTTACACGGTTCAGTCTTTCACATCCTTCGGTTCTTTACTTAAAAGTACTTGCCGAAGCCGGTTTGGCTCAGTGGATAGAGCGTCGGCCTGCGGACTGAGGGGTCCCGGGTTCGATTCCGGTCAAGGGCATGTGCCTGGGTTGCGGGCACATCCCCAGTGGGAGATGTGCAGGAGGCAGCTCATCGATGTTTCTCTCTCATCGATGTTTCTAACTCTCTATCTCTCTCCCTTCCTCTCTGTAAAAAAGCAATAAAATATATTTTTTTAAAAAAAGTACCTTCTCAGTGAGCCTTTCCTATGTAAAATTTAAGTATTCCACCCGGCCAATGTGGCTCAGTGGTTGAACATTGACCTCTAAACCAGTAGGTCATGGTTCGATTCCCAGTCAGGGCACATTCCCTGGGTTGCAGGCTCGATCCCCAGTGGAGGCATGCAGGAGGCAGCTGATTAGTGATTCTCTCTCATCATTGATGTTTGTCTCTCTCCATCTCCCTTTTTGAAATCAATAAAAATATATTTAAAAAATAAAATTTAAGTATCCCCACCCTCCAGCACATATCATACCCCTTTCCCTGATATTTTTTCTTTTGCATTTATCACACTCTAACATAGTATGTGCTTTATTTGTCTTGGTTATTTTCTGTCTCTAATAGAATGAAAACTACACCAAGACAGGGATTTTTATCTTTTTTACTCACTGCTGTATCTTTACCACCTAGTTAGTACAGGGTCTGGCAGATAAGAGATGCTCAATTAAAATGTATTTAATGAATAATTTAACATGACTTTATTTTTATACTCACTAACCTAATAATTTGAGGTCCTGTTAGTTTGTAATGGAAAGGTACATATAAGTAATTAGTGTATTGATATAAATTTGCTTTAGAGTTTCACCTAATTTCTGTCTTTTATTTTCAGGTTATTTTGTCTACATGATATGTTACAACCGATATTACCATCATAAGGTCACAAACCTATGAAAGCCAGACAACATCATGGAGCAAGCACAGAAAACAATCTGGATGACTCATTTGCTAGCCTTGTAGAAAGTACACGTGAATTAACTAATTAATATTTTTACATGTATATATATTATTTTAAAGTACATTTTAAGAAAAAGTATTCACACAAAAATAATGTAAGATTTGTGTTTGTTTTGTAAAACAGATTTTAAACTTGAAGAAATCCCAGTCAACAAGTAAGTTTTTATTTAAAAAAAGACAGCCAATAAGTATGTGTGAGAGGAAGGCACACATGAGAGTAACAATTAGAAAAATAGTTATTTTTGATTTAGATACAGGAATAATTTGTTATAAAACTCTATAGTATGTGAGTTTTTACTTAAAGTAGGAAATTTATTGGTTATATACTAACCCAATTTTTGTAGGTAAAGTTCTTGGTTAAAGTATTCTGTATTGTGTGGTTCTCCTTCTACCCCTCTGACAATCCCTTTATGGTTCATGTAAAGGATCTTCTTTTTCTAATTATGTCTTTAATATTGGCATTCCTCATAGTTCTTTGTATTTTTGGTTCTTTTCTTACTTTACTATATAGACGGAATTGAATCAGTAATACTCATATTTTATTTTATAAACAAAGACAATAAAACTACCAGATTAGCATCACATGATAATCAACATTATTTCATTGAGTTAATAGCTACATTTTCAGCACCCCCAGCAGATGGATACCAAAGGAAGGCAGGAAAAAATATTAACAATATTAATAATGTGGGTTGTAAGGTTAAAAGCACTAACAGAATAAAGAGGGATATCATTTAAAAGGCACTATCTATGGGGCTAGAAGTTTTAATAGCGTATACACAAAGCTAAATACATAAAGCTGAGATTATTAGAAATACATGGAGAAGGATGCAGTGGTAATTGGTGATTGCAAACCACCTCATTCATTACTGGACAGATCAAATAGACAAAACACAAGTAAGGACACAGAAGAACTTGAATAATACATAGTAAGTAAATAATAAACTTACTTGTGCACACACACAGAAACGCAGAATGTTCATTTTCTTCCAAGCATTCACAAAGAAAAGCTTAACTAAACACTCAACAGTTTTACAGGCTACATTTTCTCATAATCCAATCAAATTAGAAATAATAAATAGTTACCATGACAATCTTAACTACTAATAAATTTTAAAATATAATCCTTTTGCCAAAGAGGAAACCAAAAGAAAGTTATCAACTATGTAGAGGCAATGAAAAAGAGTACTCTATACCAAAGCTAATGGACCACTGTGAAAGATAAACTCAGAAGAAAATTTTATCATTGTTCAAAAAAGAGAAATTAACAATAATATACTTTTTATAGTAAGAAAATAGATATAAAATAAATATGTATTAGGATGATAACATTTATAAAAATAGAATCTTAAATTTATAAAATTGCAAACAAAAACTAATAGACCTAAAACATTTCTTTGTAAAGTTCAATAAAATGAACTCCTCTGATTAAACAAAGAGAATGTAAAAGTCTATAACATAAGGAATAAGAGAGCTGATGTAGGAGAGATTAAAATATAATTGAATACTCTGCAACTGTTTGGCAACAACATAGTTGAAAATCTAGAGAAAATTGATGATTTCCAAGCAAATTAGAAATGTCAAATTCATCTGAGAAGAAGCGGAAGCATACAGACAGCAATCATCACATAAGTTTTTGAAGAAGGTATTGAAGATTGGCCGATGCATCCTGGGTTCATGGTTGAACGTTAGCCCTTAAAGATGAGGAAATTTCAATTCCAGGCTATTGAGAAAAAGGGAAGATCTACAATTCAATGTATGAAATGATGTAACTTTAATATCAAAGTACAGCAAAGAGAGGAAGCTGCTGATCAATCTCATTTATTATAGATGTCAGAATTCTACATAAAATATTCCCAAATAAAATCCAGGAATATATTTTAAAATTCCACTACCTGTACAGACTGCTTCTTTTCTCTTGGAGCATGCCAAGTGAAACCCCCTGGACTGTTGTCATGGAGGTGGTATAATGAAAAGTGATTTGTCTTGGACGTGTTTTGGAGGTAGAATTGATAGCACTGGGTATTAGAGGTGAGAGGGAAAGAGAGACTAAGGGATTGGTGCTTAGGTTTTTGGCTTGCACTATTACAGGGATGATGGTGTCACATATTGGGATGAGAAAGATTGGAAGGGAAAGAGTTTTAAGTTGAATTAAGTTCCATTTTGACATGATTAACATGTATTAGACATCCAAAGAGGCAGGTAGACATATGAATCTGAATATTAGGGTTGGAGATAAAAATTTGTGAGTTAGACTTAAATGTAAGTCGTGAAACCATAAAAATCCTAGAAGAAACCATAGGCAGCAAAATCTCAGACATCCCTCGTAGCAGTGTTTGCTGATACATCTCCTAGGGCAAGGGAAACAAAGGAAAAAAATTTAAAAATGGAACTTCATCAAAATAAAAGCTTCTGCACAGCTAAAGAAACCATCAAGAAAATGAAAAGGGAGCCCACTGTATGGGAGAACATATTTGCCAATGATGCATCTGATAAGGAGTTAATTTCCAAAATATATAAAGAACCCATACACCTTAAGAGGAAGACAAACAGTCCAATTAAAAACTGAGCAAAGGACCTAAATAGACATTGCTCCAAAGATGACATAAAGATGGCGAAGAGATATGAAAAAATGCTCAGTCACTAATCATCAGAGAGATACAAATTAAAATGACAATGAGGTATCACCTCATACCTGCCAGTATGGCTATCATCAACAAATCAACAAATGACAAGTGCTGGCAAGGATGTGGAGAAAAGGGACCCCTAGTACACTGCTGGTGGGAATGCAGACTGGTGCAGCCACTATGGAAAACAGTATGGAGTTTCCTCAAAAAATTGAAAGTGGAACTCCCATTTGACCCAGTGATCCCACTTCTAGGAATATATCCTAAGAATCCTGAAACACCGATCAGAAAGAATGTATGCAACCTTATGTTCATAGTAGTGCTATTTATAATAGCTAAGATGTGGAAAGAGCCCAAGTGCCCATCAGTAGATGAGTGGATAAAAAAGCTGTGGTACATTTACACAACGGAATACTATCTATAATAATAAAAGCGTAATATGCTACTTAGACGGGACAGCTGAACGACCTTCCAGATGTCCTTCTGGACGAATCCAGGACTGCAAGGGCCGAGGCAAGCCATCACACCAGCAAGAGCCGAGCCCCTTGCACAAATTTCGCGTGCATCGGGCCTCTAGTACAGCTATAAAAAAGAAGGATCTCTTACTCTTTGAGACAGAATGGAGGGACCTGGAGATGGTTATACTAAGCGAAATAAGCCAGTCAGAGAAAGACAAGTATCACATGATCTCACTTATATGTGGAATCTAACAAAATAGATCCAGAGTCATTGAAGCATGCAACAGACTGATGAATTCCAGAGGGAAGGGGGGGTGGGAAGAGATTAACCAAAGAGCTTGACAGTAGTGCAGTGAAGGCCTGGGGAGGGAGTCAATGCAGGGGAAAAGGGGGACATCTGTAATACTTTAAACAATAAAGATAAATTTTAAAAATGTGTGAGCTGTAAATGTAGTAGTTAAAGCCGTAAGACTAGATTAACTCATCTCGTTAGAGAATAAAGAGGATAATGGTAGGTCCAGAACTGAACTTTCAAAACATCCTAAAATTGAAGAGGTTGAATAGAGAAGGCGTGTGTCAAGGATTGAGGAAAAGAAAATACAAACAATGGATCGGGAATAAATGTAGCATTGGATCTTTAACCAATAACACTGGAAGCTGGAAGACGATACTTCAACCTTTTAAAAATTCTTAGTGAAATTTACTTCCAATCTAAAATTCTTTACTCAGCCTGGCCGGTGTGGCTCAGTTGGTTTGAGCTTTGTCCTGTACA
>NW_005871217.1:2447890-2449328 GCF_000147115.1 Myotis lucifugus | reverse complement strand
CAATTGAAAAAAAAATCCTCAAGTGAGGATTACAACACAAAAGTTCAGAAAAACTAATTTAAAAATAAATAAAATCTGTACTCAGACCAGCTCTCAACCAAATGCAAGAGATAAACATGTTCAGACACCCAAAATCTTTTTAAAAAATCCTCAAGTGAGGATTAACAACAACAAAAAGTTCAGAAAAACTAATTTAAAAAATAAAATAAAAATCTGTACTCAGACCAGCTCTCAACCAAATGCAAGAGATAAACATGTTCAGACACCCAAAATCTTTTTAAAAAATCCTATTGTGCACCTTTGCTCAGGAAAAGTAAACTGAGAAAGAGGAACACATGAGGTTCAGGGAAACAGAGCCAGCCTTTCTTAAGTGAGAGGTGGAGGGAAGTCACAATACAACAATGATGGAGGTCCCAGGGCGACATTTACACAGCAGCCAGTTTAGATTGGAACAGAAGGATATAGAGTCCCAGGACAGATGTGTTCGGGAAAAAGTTTATAAGGCTAATAAACTTAACCACTGGTATAGAGTAGGCTCCTAGTCCTGCCATTAATTAACTGTAGGATCTTTAGCAACATAATTGCCTTCTCTGAGACTCAGTTTTGTCTTCCATAAAATAAGAATTTATATTACTAACGTCACATGGTTGTTATGAAAATTAAATGATAAATTTAAGATTGTGAAAACATCTAATAGAGCCTAGTAAGAAGAGATGTCCAGTAAGAGTTTGTTTCCTTTTCTTTCTATTTTCTTATTTATACATAATATTTTCTTTATGGCATCATTTTTCTCATAACTAATAACTCTAATGCTATGAAGTAGATAGGGAAGCATTGTTTATCCTCAATTACAAATAAGGAGGTTAAGTTATCTAATCAAGGTTATACAGCAGGGGTGGGGAACGTCCGTATAAGGCCCAAGAAATCATGTGGTCTGGTCCTGCCAAGGCATTAGGGGTGAGTTAATGAAAGGTTTGACCAAATACAGCCGACTAATTTTTAAACTGATAATTTTGCATGGCCCTCGAATGATGGCATAAATATCCAAATGGCCCTTGGCAGGAAAAAGGTTCCCCACCCCTGTTATTAAGCTAGTGAATAGCCTGGTGGGGCTCAGAATTCAGTGCTTATGCCCTTTTGACCCACCATTGTGCAGACTCCTCGTTTTTATTTTCTCGAAAACTATTAAAATAGTTTAGACTAAAATGTATCCATTCAAGTCACTTTATTTATGGGAAACTGCTACTATTGAATTTTAATTTGGCATTCTCTAGCATACTTAAACTGAAACATTTAGTTTGTAATGATAACATAATTTCATATAGAAAATAGCCAGCAGCCTTTTTTTTTGGCTATTTTGTGACACCTTCCTATTATCTCTTACCTGTTGGTAAGCATAAACATTGTCTCAAAGGATATATTCTGGCTAGGTGTTAAA
>NW_005871217.1:2430702-2444613 GCF_000147115.1 Myotis lucifugus | reverse complement strand
TCAATGATGAGAGAGAATCATTGATCGGCTGCCGCCGTGAACACCCCACACTGGGGATTGAGCCCGCAATCTGGGCATGGGGAATTGAACCATGACCTCCTGGTTCAGAGGTTGATGTTCAACCATTGAGCCACTCCAGCCGGGCATCACTTTTATGTTTTTGAAAGATTAGTCTAGGAGGAGTGTGAAAGATGGGTAATAGGGAAATATGATACAGATTGGGCAACTCAGTTAGAAATCTTTTCAAGTCATTCAAACAAGAGATCTAGGATGGCCGGGTCTAGAATGCTATAGTGGTGGCAGTAGATGGAAAGAAAGAGATTTGAGAGATAGATATACAGATAGACTTGACAGGAATTGTTAATAGATTGAAAGTTGAAATAAGAGTCTCCAATAAAAATTCAAAAAATCTCTGGAAAACAAGTTTTTTTCTTTAAGTTTTGCAACAAAACTTTTTTGGCTGGAAAACTTGACCTGAATTATAATTGAGGCTATAGTCATTATTTCACTAAGTGTAATTTATTCATACATGAATTTTGGATTTGCATTTTGCTAAAGAAATATTAATGGTGTTTGATTACAGGGTGCTAGTCTAGCCTCCCTTGGGGGTGTTACTAAATAATGTTCTATGTGTAAATTTGGAAATCACCTTTTCTAAAAATACAAAAACATTCTGAATTTCCAAAACACAATTTGGTCCCCAAGGACTTAAAGGGATGTGGAGCAGTGGATTGTTGTGAGTATTCATTGAGGGTAATACCACATAAACTGCTTCGAATGGTGCCTAGGTCACAGTAAGTGCTCCATAAATATTAACTAGCAGTATGATGACGGTGATGGTCACAATGATGGTTGATTTGTAGTGGTTTTGTGACACAGTACTCCCACCCACTGGTTTATGAAACACAGAGCATTAAATTAAATCTCCTCAGCACCCAGAGAGGGATGTGAAAGTAGGAAGGCAAGGAGAATAAGCACTCCCCCTAACAATAATGAAGATGCTCTGGGGCAGTGGTCGGCAAACTCATTAGTCAACAGAGCCAAATATCAACAGTACGACGATTGAAATTTCTTTTGAGAGCCAAATTTTTTAAACTTAAACTATATAGGTAGGTACATTGTTATTAACTTAATTAGGGTACTCCTAAGGCTTAGGAAGAGCCACACTCAAGGGGCCAAAGAGCCGTATGTGGCTCGTGAGCTGCAGTTTGCTGACCACGGCTCTGGGGGATTGTGAAAATGCTGGGCATACTTCCTTGACCGAATTTTCTAGAACCTTGCTACACTTTCTTTTTCTCAAGCTTCAACATGCATGTGACTCACGGGGGTGGGTGGGTGGTAGGTGGTGGTGGTGGTGGTGGTGTCTTGTTAAAATGGAGCAGGTCTAGGATGGTGATTGAGAGTCCCCATTTCTGGCCAGCTCCCAACTGATTGTTGATGCTTTGGGTCCACGGATCAGACTCTGAGTAGTAAGTGTCTGTTAATAAAGCACAAGCTGTGAGAATAGAAATTATTTATGAGACAGTTACCAATTTGGTTTAGATAATATGTATCAAAAATGGAGAAAAATGTTTATAGCAGAATGAGGAGCCAAGGTATAAGAATATTTTGGGAAAGATCTGAAAGATTGATAGTAATAATGTATTTTTTAAATGTATTTTTATTGATTTCAGAGAGAAAAGAAGAGGAAGAAAGAGAGAAATATCAATGATGAGAGAGAATTATTGATCAGCTTCCTCCTGCACTCCCCACACTGGGGATCGAGCCTGCAACCCAGGCATATGTGCCCTGACCGGGAATTGAACCGTGACCTCCTGGTTTATAGGTCAATGCTCAACCACTGAGCCATGCTGGCCAAGCTTAAAAATGTATTTTTGCCTCTTTGTTCAAGTCCTTCTGGCCAGTCTCTAGTCTAGCACTCTGGGATAAGTCTAAGGTCAAAGACCACTGCTGTCTCTCATATTACATCACTTAGCAGTACACAAAGAGACTAAGACAAGGATTAAAGTTGTGACTGGTATAGACAAGGAGGCTAAATCAGGGTTGAAAGCCAGGCATAATTTGGCATCACACTCACAGCACTAAATACTGTATGTCAGTGATTCCCAAAGTGGGCGCTGCAGCAATCCAGGGGGGCGGTGATGGCCACAGGTGCATTTGGGGGCGATGAGTAACTGCTATTAAAATTTAAAAAAATTAATTTCCAGGGGCTGAGTAATATTTTTTCTGGAAAGGGGGCGGTAGGCAAATAAGTTTGGGAACCACTGCTGTATGTCACTACTTTTTGTCTGCTGTGATGAAAGCCAAATTCTCTTTATTTTTCACATTATCTCCTATACCCAACTGATGTCATAACCAAAGACTGGAAGGAACATTGAAAAATTAAGAAGGTTTTATTTGTTGGAGGTAGTGAGATTGTTGTTGACAATTTTTCTTTTTGTTTTGTTTACTAATGTTATTATCTTATTTATATGGCATGAAAAGGAGAGTCATAACTATTTCTTTATTATCTAAAAGGCCATATTTCTCTTGGGTGTGTAATGTTGTCCAAGCAAATTCCCACTCCTCAGGGAAGTTGAACTCTTGTGAAGTCTGCTATGATTTCCAACACAACATACCAGTAATGAGAAGTCCTTAAAACTCCTAAATTTCTCATGCTCAGGGAAAGACCATTGTTCTGGTTAGGAACTATTCGCTATATTTTTCCTCAATATTAAATAGATAGAATGTTTTCTGTATCTTATAATATTTCTTATTGAATATAAGTAGAAACTGTACTATATAGTAACTGACACTTTGTTTCAAGGTACCAATTCCAGTATCCTGTCCGGTGAATTCAGAGCAAGAGCCTGTGTATGGAGTGGTAAGAAAAAAACCTTTTAATATATCAAAAGTGGGAGATAGAGTTAAAACTCCCCATGGCTTGCACTAACAGAAAACAACATGATCCTATATAATAAAAGGCTAATATGTAAATGGACCAAATGTCAGAATGACCGGTCGCTATGATGCGCACTGACCATCAGGGGGCAGACGCTCAACACAGGAGCTGCTCCCTGGTGGTCAGTGCACTCCCACAGGGGGAGCGCCGCTCAGCCAGAAGCCAGGCTCACAGCTGGCAAATGCAGGGGCAGTGGCCGGAGCCTCTCCTGCCTCCACAGCAGTGCTAATGATGTCTGATTGCTGGCTTAGGTGGGGAGCGGACCTAACCCGTCAGTCAGACATCCCCCAAGGACTCCCAGACTGCGAGAGGGTGCAGGCCAGGCTAAGGGATCCCTCTGAGTGCATGAATTTCATGCACTGGGCTGAGTGCATGAATTTCATGCACTGGGCCTCTAATATATATATATATATATATATATATATAATTTAAAATGGAAGGTAATTCTTCCATATCCTTTCCTTGCATTGGAAAAAGAAATAGCCCTCTTTTTCTTTGTATTTTTAAAAATATGTTTGTATTGATTTCAGAAAGGAAGGGAAAGGGTGAGAGAGAGAGAGAGAAACATCAATGATGAGAGAGAATCATTGATCATCTGCCTCCTGCATGCCCCACAGTGGGGATCAAGCCCACAACCTGGGCATGTGCCCTGGCGGGGAATTGAACTTTGACCTCCTGGTTCATAGGTCAGTGCTCAACCATTGAACCACACCAGTTGGGCTATATAGCCCTCTTTTTCACAAAGGCTCTGTGAGATATTTAAATGGAATACAGAAAGCTACCCTAGAAATGTGGAAGAGGAGGGATGTAAGTGGAAAACTGTTCCAGAATTAATAGATAATCCAAAATAGGAATAACTAATATGCACATAATAGAGATTCAAGTATAACTGAATTTACATTCTTGGTTTATACCAAGAGTTATGAGCTACTGTTTGCTGCCATATTTCCTTTCTTTTTGCAAAGGTTTTTTTGTTGTTTGATTTTGTTTTGTTTAACTTGCCATTTGCTGTTTGGGATCACTTATGCTTTGCATCAAGCAGGTAAAAAGTAAGTGGACATTAATAAGGCTGATTTTTTTCTTATTGTGCAAGACTTCCATGGGAGAAACTATTAATACAGGTGGAATAGCTGGCACTTTTCTGATTTTGAGCTTTTTATCCAACTTTTCTCTAACTAATTTTAGTCTGTTATTTCTGTTCTGCCTGTTTGACAATGTTTTCATAATTTAGAATTTTTCTTTACATAGTTAAACATTGTTTGCAGTCACCAGTTCTTTTTTATAGCTGTGATGCATTGCATCAATTTCATGGGATGTAACACAGATAATGGAAGCTCTGAAGTCATCCAGTCTGCAAATCTCACCACCAATTCACTTTGTTGTTCATGTCAATTTGGAAAAATGTAAAAAATACAGGAAAGTAGATAGGATAACAAACATTCGTACTTCAGCATCTTGAATTACCAAATGTTCACCTTTTTATCATAATTTTTTTCAGATAATTTGAAAATGAAATTTAAAAAAATATGTTTTTATTGATTTCAGAGAGGAAGGGAGAGGGAGCATGAGATAGAAACATCAATGACGAGAGAGAATCATCAATCGGCTGCCTCCTACACGCCCCCTACTGAGGATTGAGCCCACAACCCAGGCATGTGCCCTGACTGGAATCGAACTAGCGACCTCTTGGTGCATGGGTCGACGCTCAACCACTGAGCCACACCAATTCGGCCTTCACATGTAACTTTTACATGTTCATATGAACTGACATAACCTGTAACTAAAATATTTCATCAAAGATACATACATACCATTATATACTTAACATGTTCCATGTCTACCTATAAACTTCCCTTCCTTCCCTTTCCCATGAGGATTATTGGCCTGGAGATGTAGGCGTTTTCTTTTTCATAAAGAGTCCCTGCTTTTCAAGAACTATTCTTTAGGTCTTCTCACTTCACTCGTTATCACTAGCAACTACTTCACAGATCTATTTCTCTCTCTCTCTCTCTCTCTCTCTCTCTCTCTCTCTCTCTCTCTCGTATTTGACAATTAACATTCCTTTCAGTTGACATCCATCAAATGTAATAATTACTCTAGACTAGAGGAACTACTTGTCCTCTTGGTGCTATTGTGTTAGGAGAGCAATTAAATACTAATTAAGTTTTCACTTTTTGTTTTCTTTTCCATTCGAATTCATAGATTCCAGCTTCAGTGGGAGCTCCTTTCCCAATATCACTTCCATCCATGGATTATACCCGGCAAGACTTAGAGACCAACAAACCCCCCACTCTACTCACAGAACATTAGGTATGTTTGAGCTATTGCTCCTCAGAGCCTTGGTTGAGATGTGCAGTCACTGGAGGCAGGACCAGTGTTAGAACTGAGTTTTACAATATGTACATCTGTTGTGCACTGTTGGTCTCCCATGGAAGAAAAACTAATTCGAACAGTTTCATCCTTGTAGAAAGACACAGATCTGTGCAGACCTGGTCCTCTACAAACCCGTGTTGTGAAACCACAACTAGGTTCTGATAGCTATTCAGCAATCCTTTTATTCATTCATTTAACAAACCCAACTGTGATCAGTGCCAAAGCGGCAGGTCACTCAGCCTGGAGGTTCAAGGACAACTTCCCAAGGAAGTGATGCCTAAGTTTAATGCTAAGATTTAAAAAATAGATAGATCGTCAGTGGAGTAAGGAAAAGCTATTCCAGACAAGCATATAAACAGATAAGAAAGCACAAAGCACTATGTGGGGGTCAAAGGAGGGAATGATTAATTCAGGGATGGAAGATTCAGGGCAATGAGTATCAAATGATAAGGAGAATCTCAGCTAGTAGATGTATAGGCAGAAGTTGGATATTACAGGCAGAGAATATAGCTTGACCATGGAAGTGGAAGCAGGCAGTGGTAACATGGATGAGTGTAGGAAGATTTACATATCTATCTTTCTTTCAAGTAGGTACAATTCATGTAGAAGTACTGAAGCAAAACCACTGGAATTCAGTGGTGGGGGAAAAAAAATGGTCATCTCTCTACAACCGGAACAAAATCATCCACATCTTCCAAGTAAAATAAACGTGCAATACTGTTGAGATCTCTCCAATTCAATATTTTGGAGGTGATGCATTCTATTTCTCTTGTTTTACTGGTTATTCTTCAAAATGATCAAAACCTAAAGTTAGTATCGTACTCTTCCTTCCAAAATAACATTAGGAACTTAGGACACTTTTACATTTTTAAATTACAAGGGCATTTCTAACCAATTTGTATAGTCTGGTGGTCAGATATTTTACACTTCTGAAATTAAGAGTATTAGTATTTATAGAAACAGTTTTTGTTTAGATTTAGCTATGTGTTTAGAATTTGTTGTTTACTACCCCTTCTTGCATTGAAATAATTTCCCTCTCCTTTGACATCTTTTAGAAGTTCATTTACTTTATTTATGCTGGTGATAAACGTAATTTTTGTTTATGTAAAAATATATTTATTCATATTATTTTAAAAATAAATTTTAAATTGATGTACATATACAAGCTCTGAAAACGTGTTTTTAATATATATTTTTAATGATTTCGTAGAGGAAGGAAGAGGGAGAGATAGAAACATCAATGATGAGAGAATCATTGATTGACTGCCTCCTGCATGCCCCCCACTGGGGTTCAAGCCCACAACCCAGGCATGTGCCGCTGACCAGAATCGAACCTGGGACCCTTCAGTCCACAGGCCGAAGCTCTTTCCACTGAGCCAAACCGGCTAGGGCTGAAAACATTCTTTCACGAGTCTTTTTGTGGACAATTGTGGATATATCTCTTGGGTAAATACCTAGGAGTAGAATGACTGGGTCATATAGTAGGTGTTGGTATAAAATTAAAACTGGCACAGCATGGATGGACCTGGAAAATATTATGCTAAGTAAAAGAAGCCAAACTGAGAAAGACAAATATCACATGATCTCCCTTATTTGTGGAATCTAATGAACAAAATGAATTAACCAACAAAATAAGACCCAACGCAGGGAGGCATGGAACAGACTGACATACTTCGATGAGGGGTGAGGGAATGAGAAGAGATAAACCAAAGAACTTATGTACTTATATGCACAGCCCATGGACATGGGCAATAGGGTGGTGAAGACCTGGGGGTGGGGGGTGGGTACGGACTGAGAGGAGTGGGGGAACGGAGGGAAAATGGGAGATATCTAATACTATCAACAACAAAAATCTATTTTAAAATGAAAAATAAATAAAATTAAAACTGCCACCCTTGCCAGGTAGCTCAGTTGGTTGGAGCAATGGCCCATTGTGCAGGTTTGATCCCCAGTCAGTCAGGGTACATACAAGAATCAACCAATGAATGCATAAAAAAGTGGAACAACCAATCGATGTTTCTCTCTCTCTCTCTCTCTCTCTCTCTCTCAAATCAATGACAGTTTTTAAAAAATTAAATTAAAACTGCCAAAAGTTTAAAAAAACTGTACCACTTTATCCCACCAGCAATGTATAAGAATTCTAGGTGCTCGAAGTTCTGGCCAACAGTTACTGCTATTAAAATTGTAAATTTTGGCCATTCTAGTGAGTTTGTAGTAATATAACATGTAGCTTAATGTACATTTCCCTGATGATTAAGCAACTTTTCACATACTTATTGACCATTCCAATATCTTTTTTTGTGAAGTGTGCAACTATTTTGTCCCCTTTAATACTTTTCATTGTTTTTAATTATTGGTTTATAGTTTTTTAACATATATTCTGAATATTAATTATATTAGATATATTATGGAAATAATTTCTCCTAGACTGTGACTTGCCTTTTCACTTATTTATTTATTTATTTTATTTTTAAAATATGTTTTTATTGATTTCAGAGAGGAAAGGAGAGGGAGAGAGTGACATAAATGAGAGAGAATCATTGATCTGCTGCCTCCTGCACGCCCCCTACTGGGGATTGAGCCCACAATCAGGCATTTGCCCTTGACTGGAATCGAACCCAGGACCCTTCAGTCTGCATGCCGATGCTTTATCCACTGAGCCAAACCAGCTAGGGTGCCTTTCCACTTTTTTAATGGTATCATTTGATGAGAAGATATTTTCTAATTTTGAAGTCCAATTTATCAAGTTTTTCTTTTATGATTAGTGCTTTTGGTGTCTTCAGAAATATTTGATTATCCCAACATCATGAAGATATTCTCCATTTCTCCTCTAGAAGATCTATAGCTTTAGCTTTTATGTTTAGATCTATGGTCCATGTAAAATACGTTTTTTTCAAAAAAATCTTTATTGTTGAACGTATTACATATGTCCCCTTTTTTCTCCCATTGACTCTTTATATCCCACCACGCCCCCCACCCCAGGTCTCCACCACCCTATTGTCTGTGTCCATGGGTTATGGATATATGCATACAAGTTCTTCGGTGGATCTCTTCCCACCCACCCACCCATGCATCCCCTGCCATGTAAAATACATTTTTATGTTTGGTGACAGGTAAGGGTAGAGATTTACTTTTCCATATAGTTATCTAGTTGTTCCTGCCACATTTGTGAAAATCAATTTTTTTTCTCTTGGACTGACTTGGTACATTTCTCAAAAATTGATTGACAACATGGGGACATAAGCATAGCATAAGGAATATAGTCAATGATCCTATATAATAAAAGCCTAATATGCTAAGTGTCCGGTCTGCCGTTCAGCCAATCAAAGTGTAATATGAAATGAAATGCTAATGAAATGCTAAGGCCGCTCAACCACTCGCTATGACGTGCGCTGACCACCAGGGGGCAGCGTGGAACTTGTGCAGCCGGCCCCCGATGGGCCCCGACGAGAGCAGGATGGTGGAACAGGTGAGCAGGCGGTGCCAGGCCAAGGTGGGGTGCCAGGAGGGGCTGTGGGGCTGTGAGGCTGGGGGTGCGAGCTGGGGCTGCGAGGCTGGGGGCGCAAGCTGGGGCCCGATCCCCATAGGCCACCCTAAGGGACCCCACCCGTGCATGAATTTGTGCACTGGGCCTCTAGTGTTCATCATAAAGCTTTATGGTTCTAACTTCCCCTTCCCTTGGCTCCCTTTCCCCTCTATAAATACCACATGTCAACTGATGGTCATTGGCACCAATTCACCACCAATAGGAATCCCCAATTTGTGGTGCAGTGAAGCAATAAACTTTATTCAGTGCAAAGAGCTCAATTGTGATACAGCACAGCTGGGACCATGGAACAGCTCAATCGTGTTACACCTCAGTTCAGAAGCAGTAGGGCTGTGAAACAGCACAGCTGTGAGGCGGCCCTGGGGCAGGTGGCCTCGGGGAGAGGCCCATTTCCAGCTACACAGCTCTGCCCTGGTCTGCTCCCTCTGCTCACATCTGGATGGGTCTGCTCTGCAGGGGTCCCTGGCAAGACGTCTTGGGTGTTGCAGCTCCAGCTGAAGAAACATAGTCTTTGGTGGAAAGGGAAAGTGCTCTCTCTGAGCCAGAGGGGAGCTGCTTTATGTAGACAGAAGCCCCTGCCCCTGGTCCCTGATTAGTCCATCTCTAAATTCTCCCAGTTTGATTGCTCCCAAAACACTGTCCTGATTGTTCAGAATGGAGCCACTCTGATTGGTCAGCGAGGATGCTGATGGGATATAGCTGCACAGCTGTGATTGGACAGGGAATGCCTCAGTCCTACTGGTTGCACTAGAACTCCAGGAACTCCTTTATAAGGGCTGGCCCAGATGCCAGAAACACAGTGCAGGCAGGCAGTTCAGTGCAGGAGGCAGGCCACTTGGTGCAGGCTTCTCCCTGAAGTGTGGTCTGCATGAGAGACCCTTGTGTAGAAATGGCTGCTAGGATAGGTATTTCTTGTTGTTTTTTAAAAAAAGTTGAGCCCAGTTAGCCACCAGGAGC
Source organism: Myotis lucifugus (assembly GCF_000147115.1). Taxonomy (NCBI): domain Eukaryota; kingdom Metazoa; phylum Chordata; class Mammalia; order Chiroptera; family Vespertilionidae; genus Myotis; species Myotis lucifugus. Next base: position 2,434,795 of record NW_005871217.1, on the reverse strand, counting down.
CCTTCTTTGTAGGTATTTTCTTTTTCAGGGTCCACACCCTCCATCTTGGCATGCAGACCAGTGTGCACATGTGGCTTGCTATATTCACATGCACTGGGTTGCAATCCCTCTTTTTTCCCCGAATAAATCCTTTTTGGTGATGAAACAACTAGTCGATATTATTTTTGAGTTGACACTACCAAGTGATTTATATTTTTAAAATTCTAATATAATGGTCTTGTTTAATTTCATATTCTAAGGTTTTGTTACGACTATATAGAAGCTCCCACTGTCTTCCACCACCAGCCCTATTCCAAGTCTTCAAGCCTCCCCACTATCTCCAGTCCTCAGCCCACCCACCCCGCTAGTCCTACCGCCCTGCCCAATTTCTTCACTCCTCCACATCACTCATATTTCCAGCTCACATCCCCCCTCTCCCCAGTCCTCTAGTCCCACCCCTATGTTCAGTCCTCGAGTTTCTCCCCCTTCTTTCCAGTCTAAAGCCGCTCCCACGTTCCTTACTCCTCTAGACCCACACATCTCCCAGTATCCAGCCCCCATGCTTTCCTGAACAGATTCCTGAGTTTGCTAGAAGGACCCAAACCTGACACAGACACCTCCTTGAACTGTCCTTACAGTCTGGCAGCAGCAGCTTGTTTTCCTGTTTCTGACTTAGTCTGTCCCACGCACCCACTTCCTACCTTTTATCCTCTACATCCATTTAGTTACTCCCTCCTCTCCATTCCTAGAGGCTGACATACTTTTCTTACCACTCTTCTTTTAAAGGTGTGTGTGTGTGTGTGTGTGTGTGTGTGTGTGTGTGTGTGTGTGTGCTGATTTCAGAGAGGAAGGGAGAGTGATAGAAACATCAATTATGAGTAACATCATTGATCAGCTGCCGCCTGCACGCGCCCTACTGGGGATAGAGCCTGCAACCCGGGCATCTGCCCTGACTGGGAATCAAACCAGCGACCTGGTTCATAGGACAAAGCTTAACCACTGAGCCACACCAGCCAGGCATTGTTATTCTCATTTTAAAATACAATTTAGGCAGCGTCTTCCACTTGTCCTCCCTTCCTACCAGATATGGGACTGTTATAACATCCTATTCTCTTACAAATGGTTCACTTTAAAGTCCCTTTACTTGTCTGTAAGCTAGAGGCAATAGCAGTCCCTCTCACACTGGGCTGTAGGGATGAAATAACACTATTTAGTGACTGGCGTGTAGTTAGTTTTCACATAAATGTTAATCACTTATTACTATGTGTCCCCACTAAGCAAGGAAACTGACATCTAGCCTTTATTCATAAAGGGCCTGGCTCATGGTAGGCTTTGTGGGAGGGGGTGAAGCACTGGCTAGCACTCCAGTTCAATCAAAGGCAGGAACAAATATTGTGTATGTAGACTATGAACTTTTTTTTTAAACGTATTTTTTATTGATTTCAGAGAGGAAAGGAGAGGGGAGAGAGAGAGATGGAAACATCAATGATGAGAGGGAATCATTGATCGGCTGCCCTCCTGCATGGCCCACACTGGTGATCCCGCCCGCAACTCAGGCATGTGCCCTAGACCGGAATCGAATCCGGGACCCTTCAGTCCACAGGCGGATGCTCTATCCACTGAGCCACACCAGCTAGGGCTAGACTATGAACTTTGGAAAATGTTTGAGCTGCGGTCGCGAGATTCTGATCAAAGATGGCTTTCAGGAAAGATTGGTGCGATGGATTATAAATCCCCTTCAAGGGTCGGCAAGCTCGCTGCTATGGTGGGACCAGAAAGGCACCGATGAAGCTCTGTGGTGGCATCTAGGTCCTGGTTTTGCTTGCATCCGAGAGGGGATCAGGTCGCTGTGAAGGACATTCCGGCGGGGGTCGGGGGTTCTGGGGTGGGAATGGGGTCCGATTTTGTCCCTGATTTCCAGGGTCCTCCAGCCCTGCTCCCCGTCCCCACCCCACTCCCCCAAATCCCCAAGATTCCTTTTCCCAGGAGTCCGTATTGGTTCTTCCCACACAGCCAGCTTCCCTCGGAGGCCCTGCCATACCTGTCACTCACCTGCACGCAACCAGTCAGTACCCAGAGGTTGGGCTGCTCGGAGAAAGGGCGGTTACTTCCTGCTTGCCCACCAATGTGCGTGCTCCCAAGGGAGGGGCGGGCCTTGTAGGTGTGAGCGAGCCAATCACGGGCCCCCGGCGGCTGGCGGCCCCAGAAGCTGGTAGTCGCGCGCGAGCTCCCCCAAGATGGCGGTGGCTAGAGATGCCTGTGGCTTAGGAGAACTCTCCTTAGGAGGGAACGGCCGGCGGCTCCACCTGGGGATTCCTGAGGCCGTGTTTGTGGTAAGAGACGTGTCGGTCCTAGGCATTTTGGTGCTGGGCCGCGATCCCTTCCTTCCGGGTGCACAACCTGGTCTTGACTGCGCGGGGGGGGAGGAGTTGGGGGGAAGGAGTTGCGCTAAGGGATCTGGGAGAGCGCGCCGCATCCCCTCTTGCCCTCCGCCCCTGTAGAGACTAAGCTGGGCTGGGATCCGCCGGGGGTGGGGGGACGCAGTCCCAGGACTGAGAGGAGATCGGGGCCTGGGGCGGGAAGACTTGGGAGCGGGGCGGTCCCTTGAACCCTCCGATCGCCAGGTTTCAGCCTCTGCTGCCTGGAAAAGGGAGGCAGTGAGAGGCTTGAGACTCAGCCTAGATGCGGGAGAGCCCGACTGATCCACGGTGACTTGGGATGCAATGAGTAGGCAGAACATCTGGTGCTGAAGGGTGAAACTAGGAAACGAAACCTAGTCTGTTGCAGGAATGCAGTGCTCTCTTTCCTTGGAGATTAGGCGAGGGTGCGAATGTGAAGTCCTTGTTTGGTATGCTAAGGAATTGAGGCTCTCTATCCAGCAGGCAAGGGGCTGTCATGAGAAGGTGTCTAAATGAAGCCACCGCATAATCGTATTTGGTTTGGGGCACATCATTCTAACAACTTAGGGATAAAATGTGTGGAGTTGAGAGGGAAGGCACGGAGTGCAATTGGGAGGCTTCACCAAACAGGGAAACCAACCCAAGTCCAAACAAAGAGAAAAAAGTAGATGCTTTCAACCTTGTATTATGCCTTTTCCCTTTCGGTTCTGTTGGGCTTCATTATTCCTGTACAAAAGATTGTTCTGTTTGCCTTTTGGGTTTATTTTATTTCAACCACTTGATACTTCCAGAGGTATTGTGGCTTGCCTTGGAAACCTAATGACCATATTTAGCATGATTTCTATGGTAGAACTTTTTCAAAAAATATTTTATTGATTTTTTACAGAGAGGAAGGGAGAGGGATAGAGAGTTAGAAACATCGATGAGAGAGAAACATCGATCAGCTGCCTCCTGCACACCACCCACTGGGGATGTGCCTGCAACCAAGGTACATGCCCTTGACTGGAATCGAACCCGGGACCCTTCAGTCCACAGGCCGACGCTCTATCCACTGAGCCAAACCAGTCAGGGCAATGGTAGATTTTCTTTCTCTCTTCTCTCTCTCTCTCTCTCTCTCCCTCCCTTCCTCCCTTTCTCCCTTTCAATCTCTCTGAAAAATTAATGGAAAAATATCTTCAGGTGAGGATTAACAACAATAAAATAAAGCAAAAACAAAATGTGTGTGCACTGTCTGAAATGGTCTAATTTTTTAAAATTACCATTTTAGTTAAAAAACAAGTCTTGGGATGCCCTAGCTGGTTTCTCAGTGGTTAGAGCCTTGGCCTCCGGACTGAAGGGTCCCAGGTTTGATCACTGGCAACCAATGAATGTGTCTTACTCTCTCTGTAAATAAAAACCAATGGAAAAAATATCCTTGGGTGAGGATTAACAAAAAACAAGCCTTGAGAGAAAAACACAAGTTTTTTTTTGTCTTTTATGTTTTTTCCCCATTATTTAGAGAATACTTTATTAATTTCTGTAATCAAACCCATGTAGATTAAGACCTTACAACATATTTAATACAGTGCGTTACCCCTGTACAAATGGAAAAAATTATGTTAAACATTTCTAAACTAATATGGCTGTTAATTTCTGTACAATGCCAACCGAACACAGTACAACTGGGATAGTTTTTCCAAAGTTGACAGCACAACTAAAGTTTCCAAAAATTCAAA
>NW_005871217.1:2408009-2430602 GCF_000147115.1 Myotis lucifugus | reverse complement strand
GCAGTATGTTATGCATCAATAGCAGCAACAGCTTTTCCAGGTTCTGCAGTCATCTGAACAAAATTATAGACATCCAGTACACTCCAATAAAAAAAAAAGTAAAAAACAAATCTCCAGAAAACAGCAAAGTTCTGTTACTGTTGTGGTACCTGGCACCATTTTTTTTTTAAGCTTCTCCATCATCATCTGGAAAGAAAACATGCTAGGATAACGTCATTAAAAACAGCTCTGATAAAGCACGGTCACTGCTACGTATCATAAAGCAGGTACACCTATGGATGAGGACAGTGGGTGGGGAGTGAGGGAGGAGGGTGGGGTGGGAACTGGGTGGAGGGGAGTTATGGGGGGAAAAAAGAGGAACAAATGTAATAATCTGAACAATAAAGATTTAATTAATAAAAAAAAAGTAAATGCATGAAAAAAAAATAAAGCAGGTACAAGGTATTTTCCATTCACAGAGGTATGATACAGTCCTGCCCTACGTCTATAATACTAGAGATACAATTAACCCTTTGCACTCCGAACCATTCTGGACATTGGCTACCAGCTACTCAACGCTACTTTGCGGCGGAAACGTGCATTTACAGACCCTCGTATTATTTAGTATAATTTTGGAACCAAGTAACGTATTATAATGATATTGGACTTATATGAATTGGGTGACATCGAGGAATGTATATTTGCAAAAAACACAATATTTTATTGTTTATAATTTTGTACAGTATGATAAGTTTTGTAACACTCCCCAATATGCATTGCAGGCTGATTAGTGCATGTTTGACAGTAATAAGTGGTTTGATGCCTGCCACCAGGTGTTTTCCTGTTAGAACACACAATGCAGTCCTGTTTTCTTTGTCCCACATCGGGAATATGTAGTTTATTGTTTAATCCGACACAAAACCCGCTGACATTTCTTGTATATATCTTAGTAATTTTACGATATTTTGATTTAATTTCTTGTGCCATTTCAAGATAAAACTTCAGGGAAACATGCATGTCTCAAAAAGTTGCGTTGAAATAACTCAATTCCCCGTAATCACTAATAAACTGCAATGTCCCCTGAGAGGGGACATCCGAGTGATATGCTAGAATTCCGATGTCCCCTGAGAGGGGACAGCGGAGTGCAAAGGGTTAAGAAGGCATTGTTTGAGACTTGATTCTGTTTTCCCAGCAGAGGCCCCAAGGGTGGGACGGCTGCTCTGGGAAGACACACCTTCTCAGACAGGTTTTCCTCTCATTAGTGGCACAGTTCTAGGTACGGACTGCTCTTCATGAATATCACCTAAAAACCGTTTCAGAAAGACCAAAACGAACAAACAAAACAATAATCCCCCCCCACACCTCATTGGATTCATATAAAGATGACCAAGTGGAGGCAGGCAAGACTCGCCCCAACCAATATTCACCAAACCCACTGTATGAGTGATCAGCGCTCCACAGGAGAGAAACCCAGCAACACTTCACAGCTTGGGCCACAACCAAAGCACGGCATCATTTCAAAAAGAAGCAGTAGCCGGGCACTGCCCACCCAGGCATGTGCAGGGTGCTGACACCACTTGTCTTTTATGTTTTAAAAATACAGTGGGGCCTTGACTTATGAGTGTCCCGACTAACGAGTTTTTCGAGATACGAGCTGTCTCTCGCCGATTTTTTGCTTTGAGTTGCGAGCTAAAATTCGGGTTACGAGCCAGCTTCAGATACCCCACCGCTAGTTGGCACAGCGAATGTCACAGTGAACGCCACAACATCAGCCCAGCATCACGTGTTTCACTTGTTCACTTTATGATTTGACATACGAGTAATTTGAGTTATGAGCTCCGTCACGGAACGAATTAAACTCGTAAGTCAAGGCCCCACTGTAGAGCTAAAGAAGTAAAAAGTCAGATTAGGCATGTGAATTCTAAAATTTAAAAAAATATATTTTTATTGATTTCAGAGAGGAAGGGAGAGGGAAAGATAGAAACACCAATGATGAGAATCATTGATCAGCTGCCTCCTGCACGGTCCCTAAGGGGGATCGAGCCTGCAATCTGGGCATGTGCCCTGACCAGGGAATCAAACTGTGACCTCCTGGTTCATAGATCTATGCTCAACCACTTAGCCACGCTGGCCGGGCTTAAAATTTGAAATGTATTATTTTTGATATTAAAGGAAGATGTGGATTCCTACATGAAACAGCCTGGGAATGAGACTGCGGATACAGTGCTGAAGAAATTGGATGAACAGTACCAGAAGTATAAGTTTATGGAACTCAACCTTGCTCAAAAGAAAAGGAGGTAAGCATAGAAATTTCCAAGTTTTTAAAAAAGTTAATCTTGTATGACTTAAACTTTTAAAAAGTTGACTTTTTTTTCCAAATTCCAGCTCTGATCTAAATACCTTTTATTAAAGTTCTATGTAGCAATCTTCTTCCTTAATGGTTAGTGCTTTTGTATCCTGTTTAAGAAATATTTGTCTCTTCCAAGTCCATGAAGATATTCTCTTAATGCTTTATTCTTAAAGCTTGATTTCTCATTCACATTTAGGTCTATAATCCAGTTATTCAGAAGTGTGTTGTGCTAAATTTCAAAGCAATCGTGGGATTTTCAAGTATGTTTCTTTGTCTTCTCCACTTACTATAAATTGATAGTTGGATCTACAGTCTTGATCGTATTAAGGTGTTTTTTTGGCAACATTGCTTCATAAGTTTATTATTGTTCTTCCATCAAGAGACCATAAGTATTTTTGTCCCCTTTTTATGATACTCAATGCCCTAGATCCCATTAATTTATTGATTTGCAAGATGAATGATGTTTTAATTCAAGTTGTTATTTATTTATTTATTAAATAAGCTGGCCATAATTCTATAAAAAGAAGCATCCCCCTCATGTACTACTTGGTAAAAAGTGGCTGTAGGGAATCAGTTTCCCTCTCAGTCTCTTCCCTTGCAGGAGTCTTAGCCCTGTAGTTCCTCTCCCCCCCAGCAGCTCTCTGCTGCCTTCCAACAAAGAGGTGGATTTTCTCTGGCTCTTTGAGTGTTAGAGGAGGGAGCGCTGGTCTGTTGCCATCTTAACCTGAAATAATTTCTGTCCTTTAAAAAAACTTTTTACTCTATTTTATTCGGTGCATGCAATCTGAGAATTATGTCATCTTGGTGAATTGAAGCCTATGTAAAATTATGCTGATTGTGTTGAAATCTGTTTTGTTGGATACTTACAGCTACCCCAGCTTTCTTCTGGCTAATATTACTTGGTGTATCTTTTTCAGTCCCTTTATTTTCAACCTTTTTATGATTTATATTTAAGGGTTTTCCATGTAAACAACATATGGTTTATTGTTATTATATTCAGCCTGTTTTTTTATGTAAACAAATTATTGTTTTTAGATACTTTCAAGGTCATCTTCATTATAATTTGTCTATGTGAGGATAGCTTTCTTAACTTCTTAAATAACTACATTTGATCCTTGAGCAATGCAGGGGTTAGGGGTGTCGACCCCCCACCCCAAGTCAGAAATCTGCGTATAACCTTTGACTCCTCAAAAATTTCACTATTAATAGCCTACTGTTGACTGGAAGCATTACTGATACATAGTGGATTAGCATATGTTTTGTATGTTATATGTATTATATATTGTATTTGTGCAATAAAGTAAGCTAGAGAAAAGAAAATGTTAAAGTCATAAGAAAGAGAAAGTATATATACAGTATTTATTTTAAAAATCCATGTATAAGTGGACCCACACAGTTCAAAACTCTATTCAGAGGTCAACCGTGTATGTCAGTTTCCTGTAACTATGTATACCTCTGTGGCTTGTCTTTATCCATAGAGGATTTTGCTTTTGCTCGGAGCTGTGAATCTATACCAGCCTTGAACCACTTGAGCGCTGTTCCAAGTTCTTGAGCAAGTCAGGGGTCTAGGCTCAGGTCTATAGCTGGTATAGGCACCTGCCTTATGATGCCTACTTTTTGCCTGCCCTCTCACTGCTCAACTCAAAGCCATTTCTAGTTTTTTTCCCTTTTACTTTATTTTTTTAAATATGTTTTTATTGATTTCAGAAGGAGGAAGGGAGGGAGAGAGAATCATTGACTGATTGCCTCCTGCATGTACCCACTGGGGATCGAGCCCACAACCTGGGCATGTGGCCTGACTGGGAATTGAACTGTGACCTCCTGGGTCATAGGTTGACGTTATTCAACCACTGAGCCACACCGGCCAAGCCCTTTTATTTTTTTCTGAAATTCACCTCACCTCTGTGATGTCAGCTATGTGTTTTTGCAGCAGATGGCTCTATGTAGCCTGAATACTAACCTTTTTCTTTACATATGTTGCAAATCTTTCTTTGCTGGGGTCCAGCCCCAGCGGTCCAGGGGTTCCCAAAGGTGTGGACGGAGACAGCGTTCATAGCTCTCTAGCTCTCTTTAGTCTCCTGTGCCTGGCTGAGGCCACAGAGAAAGATCCTGAGGCAAGCTGAGCCTTTATTTTATAGTCAGTGGTAAACAAGGTAGTGGTTACCAAAGTTACACTGTTCTTGTGAATTTCACTTGTTTACACTGTTCTTGTGAGTTTCACTTGTTTTTGTTCTTGTTCTTGCTGGACTTTCCTCAGCCCATTAGCTTCCCAGGTAAGATGTAGGGAGCGTCATAAGGTCAAGCCTAATTATGCTTAAGAGGACTGTGCCCTCTAAGCTGGGACTTGTTTGTGACTTTGCCAACAGGTCAGTCCGAGGTTTAACCCTATAGCGCAGCCGTGGGCAAACTACGGCCCGCGGGCCAGATCCGGCCTGTTTTTAATGAATAAAACTAAAAAAAAAAAGGCCATACCCTTTTATGTAATGATGTTTACTTTGAATTTATATTAGTTCACACAAACACTCCACCATGCTTTTGTTCCGGCCCTCCAGTCCAGTTTAAGAACCCATTGTGGCCCTCGAGTCAAAAAGTTTGCCCACCCCTGCTATAGTGGCTCCCCACATCTCACCCTTTTATTTTTATGCTACTATAATGAAAGTTTTTAAGCTACCATAATGAAAGTAAAACTTAAGCATCAAGAACAAAACTCTGGCTATTAAAACAATAACACAATAATGCCAATGCAAAACCCAAAACATTTTAAAACTTAAACATAACATTTTTAAAACTACTAAGAATAATAAAACAATGGCAATGCAAAACAGCAATAAGTAAGTTTCTGCTAAGTGAAAGTTTCTTTTGCTGATTTACTCAGAGTCCTTGGATGTGGCTGTGCAAGACTGGCAGCTAACCAATGCTAACATAGCCAGAAACATGGTTGAGGGAGTAGCTTCCACTTCTTGCTTTTCTATCATCTGCTGGGCCTCAGTTGTTAACTTCGTCAGCTGACCCCATGTTGGCACCTCAGTCCCTTGCGTAGCCTTCGTCATCTTCCTTTTCCGCTTTACTGTCATCTGGGCAACTCTCAGTCTTTGGAATGATGGGACAAGGAGCTTCTCTGGGTCCATTGTGGTGACGCTCGTAATGCTCTGGTACCCAAATTGGCTGCACTGCTCCTTCTGGAAAGATACAAAACACAACCTCTTCCCCACATCATTACTAGATCTGGTAAAACTCTTGGCTGGTTTTTGTATCCTTCTACCAGGCTAAACCAGCAGAGGCTATTGTACAAGAGGCCCGATGCCTTTTGGCTGCTGTACCACCCTCTGCATTGTAATTTTTAAAAATTTAGCATATAACATTCTTCTCCCCCTTTTTTGTTTTTATAGAAAAGGTTTATATTGATGGAATTCTGACCATATGTAAACATACATCCTGCTCTGTATTCACAACTTCCACTTCAACCCAAAAAGCCGCAGCTTCACATTTCTACCCATCAATTGGCTCCACCCCCGAGCCTCAGCACCTCAAAACAAAGCCCCAATTTTGAGCCAAACTGTTAGTTTTCCCTTTTGTGTCAAGAACTAACTTTGATATGTTAAACATTTACTCAATCCAAAACAGGCATTAAAAAGAAAAACCCCAAATGCTCTCTTGTATCCATTTTAAGAGTAGGATTGGCGCTTTCCGCTATTACCTGAGTCCTGATCTATCACCCCAGGGAGAGCTTTCCAATCCTGCACTTTCCCGGGGTGGAAAGGCTGCAGTGGGGTTAAGGATAAGGCTCCTTGGGCCCACCTTCTCCCATGCCTCTACATTTACCTTTCCGGCACCTTTCTTTCCTCAGAAAAGCATGGACACACTTGTATAAAACGTTCCGTCTGACTGGGAGTAACCTAACTTCTCTGCTAGCAAGCATATGTGTTAAAAGATCAATACAGAGTCTTTTTCCTTTAGACTCAGTATGGCACATCTTCTCAATCTAAGTTCTGTACTATCCACCTTCTTACCCTACTTATCTTCTATAGGGGGATCTGCAGTACCCTGGTGGAGTCCTATCCGTCCGAGTGTGGGGCTTCTTAATGGGGGCGGGGGGGCGCTTACCTAGGGGAATTCTGTTCGGCCTGTTCGGGCTCCATATGCCAGAGTTCAGCCCCATTTCTTTGTAGTCTGTTATTTATCTTTAACTTTACCTTCAGCTATGTAAAATTTCTGTAGTATTTCATAATTCTCTTGTGGTGATCTCTTTAATACATGAATCCCATGCCTTTTATCTTTAACTGGAAATTTTGTGATTGCCATTTAAAAGTTTTTTTTCTATCATCTGTTAATTTTTTTCTTCTCTCCTGGGATTGCCTGTTAATATGGATGTTGACACTTCCAATTCTGCCTTTCATTTCTTTTTATCATCTCTTCTGCTGACTTTGTATTTCATTTGTCTTTTGGCAATTAGATGGATATCTGTGAGTCCTTTATTTCAACCATTATTACATTTTCTATAACTAATAGTTTTGGTTGGTTCTTACTATATCTGCTTGTTTCTTCTTCATATTACCAATATCCTGTCTTTTCTCTTTGAGGTACTTTTAATACTTACTGTATAATGTTATCTTTTAGTATTTAATTTTGTTTCATCTGATAGAGGTTGTTGAGTTTATTTTCTTTATTTAATTATAGTTGCGTTTATCAGATTACCATTTCTTTGCCCTGTCAGCTCATATTCTCTCAGGGATATTAGTTACTTTGGCCAGTAATGTATGTGGGGGTGGGAGAAATTTAAGTCCATCCTGGTTTGGAGAGATAGGAAGAATGCTGCTGGCGTTAAAATATAGGGCGTGGCCACTAGACAAATGCTCCCTCTCCCTAACTAAGTAACTTGGCTTACAGGGATTCTCTTTTCCTTTGCCCTTGGCTTTCTTCACTGACATCACCCCTGGGTGTGGGAGTGGGGAATGGAGACTGCTGAGGCCAGTACATACTTGTACTTATCTTCTCAGCTCCTCCTGTCCTTGGCCAATTCTACTGTTTTTCTACCCTGTAACAGTTATGGGGTAGGTATAGTGATTCACCCAGGGCAATTCAGAAGGAGAAAAAAAAAAACACCCAGAGAGTTCTTCCTTAGCCTACTCCCCTATTGAAGACTTAGTTCACTTCCTTTCGAAGCTACTTCACTTCCCTACCTACTCCCAGGACCTAGAGATCTCCACTGTCCAAATAATAACAAAGACCAAGAACTGACCCAGTTGTCCATTAACAGGAGGTTAGATAAGTTGTTTTGTATTCATAATTGGATATTACACAGCAGTGAAAATGAATGAACAAGTCCTAGGAAACTAAATGAGGTTAAAACGTAAACCTCCTAAAGTGCATGAGATCGTTTTTATTGAGCTGAGAAACCAGTAAAGCATATATTTAGCGATACACATGTATGTGATGAAGCTATTTGAAAAAGGATACAGTGACTGTGAACACAGTTCAGGAGAGCTACTGTCTCTTGGCATGGAGAAAGGTGGGGAGAGGAATGTAGTGCTTGGACATGCACAGTGGCCTTGGCAATCCGGTTTCTAGGTTAGCTGGGGCTGCAGCTGCTTGATTCATTAATATGCATCATAATTTATGTATCACATATAATTTATACACACAAAAATATAGAAATAATTTACATGGAAAAAACTTGATCTGAACATACTTATGTTGTGTGTGTATTAGATATTTTACAAATGAATACACTTAACTCAGTTTCTAACATTTAGGTCTGAGACATTTTGACATGATTTTTGTAAAGTGTATAAAGGCTGTGTCTAGATGCATTTTTGTGTGCATATCTAGTTCTAGGCTAGTAGTTTTGCTGGTAGCTATCGATGTAACTTAACCTTTTGTATGGGATCAAACTCATCATGCCCATCATCATTTTTTAAAATTTCTGTCTTTAAACAAATGATCCATTTATAATTTAAAAAAGCATTTATCAACTTAAAAGCATGTATCAAGAAAAATTACCCAAAGCTTAAAAGAATCACTAAGTTATACTGTGTCATAATGTGGTGTGTTACACAGTCAGTGATGTTGTACATTTCTTTTTTTAAAATTAAATCTTTATTGTTCAGATTATTACAGTTGTTCCTCTTTTTTCCCCCATAGCTCTCCTCCACCCGGTTCCCACCCCCCCTCCGCCCCCCCTCACTGTCCTCATCCATAGGTGCACAATTTTTGTCCAGTCTCTTCCCGCATCCCCCACACCCCTTTCCCCCCAATAATAGTCAGTCCACACCCTTTCCTTGCCCCTGGTTCTATTATATTCACCAGTTTACTCTGTTCATCAGATTTTTTATTCACTTGATTTTTAGATTCACTTGTTGATAGATGTGTATTTGCTGTTCATAATTTTTATCTTTACCTTTTTCTTCTTCCTCTTCTTAAAGAATACCTTTCAGCATTTCATATAATACTGGTTTGGTGGTGATGAACTTCTTTAGCTTTTCCTTATCTGTGAAGCTCTTTATCTGACCTTCAATTCTGAATTATAGCTTTGCTGGATAAAGTAATCTTGGTTGTAGGTTCTTGGCATTCATTACTTTGAATATTTCTTGCCACTCCCTTCTGGCCTGCATAGTTTCTGTTGAGAAATCAGCTGACAGTCGTATGGGTACTCCCTTGTGGGTAACTGACTGTCTTTCTCTTGCTGCTTTTAAGATTCTCTCTTTGTCTTTTGCTCTTGGCATTTTAATTATGATGTGTCTTGGTGTGGTCCTCTTTGGATTCCTTTTGTTTGGGGTTCTCTGTGCTTCCTGGACTTGGAAGTCTATTTCTTTCACCAGGTAGGGGAAGTTTTCTGTCATTATTTCTTCAAATAGGTTTTCAATATCTTGCTCTCTCTCTTCTTCTTGCACCCCCATAATTCGGATGTTGGTACGCTTGAAGCTGTCCCAGAGGCTCCTTACACTATCTTCGTATTTTTGGATTCTTTTTTCATTTTGCTTTTCCGGTTGGGTGTTTTTTGCTTCTTCGTATTTCAAATCTTTGACTTGATTCTTGCGATCCTCTAGTCTGCTGTTGGAACTCTGCATAATATCCTTTATTTCAGTCAGTATATGCTTAATTTCTAGTTGGTCCTTTTTCATAACCTCGAGGGTCTCACTAGAATTCTTGAGGGTCTCACTACATTTATTGGCGGTCTCACCAGACTTTTTGAGGGTCTTACTAAATTTATTGGTGGTTTCTAGAAAGTTCTTGAAAAACCTTAAAAGTGTGGTTTTGAACTCTATATCCAGTAGTTTGCTTTCCTCCATTTCTGTCATTTGTGTCCTGTTTCTTTGTCTCCGCATTTTTTATGCTTCCCTGTGTTGATACAGTGGCTTTCTGTGCTAGGTGTCCTGTAGGGCCCAGTGGCTCAGCCTTCCCAATTACCTGAGGTGAACACTCTTGGTGCACCCCCTTGTGGTCTTTGTGCACAGTCTTGTTGTAGTTAAGCCTTGATTGTTGTAGGTATCATTGGGAGGAATTGACCTCCCGGCCAATTGGCTGTGAGAATCAGCTGTGTCTGCAGTGGGAGAACTTCTGTGCTGGAAACACCCCTCCGGGGCAAGACTTGCTTCAATGGGGCTTTGGTGCTCACTGAGTCTGCCCCCTGAGTGTGTCCCTTATGGATCTGAGGAGGTGAAGTCTGGATGGTCCCACTCTGACCACCGGGCACACTGGCTCTTGGATCTCTAAGGAGGTGCTAATCTAGCCTTTGCCTGAGGCTACCCAGCAGAAGCCAGCTGTGATGCAATGCAAGTTGCCTGGGGCCTTAGGTCAGCTACAAGTTTGTTAGGTAATTTTCAGATTGCAAAGGGCCAGGCCTTTCATATGCAAAAGCCAGCACACAGCTTCGGTGGGGCGGGGTCCCAGGTGATCAACAGGGCGGAGCAAGCAGCTATGGCTGCCCTCAGAGGCCCCACTTCTCAGTGTCCCGGCAATCGCTGCAAGCACCTCCGAGAGAAAGCCGCCTTCGAGTTCCGACCGATGCCAGACAGTCCAGTTTCTCCCATATGAGTCTGGGTCCCAGAGACTCGCCCGGAACTGGAGCTCAGAGCTTGAGACTCCCTACCGATTGAAAAATACAACCGTGTCTTCAGCCACCAGCTCTCTCCCCGTGTGCCTCCGTACCTCTGTACTTTACTTCCGCACCGCAGCTCCTCTGAGTCTCGGTATGCTTTTCTCTTTCCTTCTAATTGTAGAATTTCCACTCAGCCAGCCTTCCTGTGGTTCTGGATGATGTCCGTTCCATCTTTTAGTTGTATTCTTTTTTTTTTTTAAATATATTTTATTGATTTTTTACAGAGAGGAAGGGAGAGAGATAGAGAGTTAGAAACTTCGATGAGAGAGAAACATCGATCAGCTGCCTCCTGCACATCTCCTACTGGGGATGTGCCCGCAACTCAGGTACATGCCCTTGACCGGAATCGAACCCGGGACCTTTCAGTTCGCAGGCCGACGCTCTATCCACTGAGCCAAACCGGTTTCAGCTTTAGTTGTATTCTTGAAGTGGTTGTGCTAAGCAGCAATCTCCAGTGTTTACCTATGCCGCCATCTTGGTTTTCTCTCTGTACATTTCTTACAGTGTGACAAGCGTAAGCCCTGAGAAGCTGCCAGTGTACTTGGCTGGCATTTGGCTGACGGTGATGTATAGTCTGTGCATTGAGTACTCGCCAGGAGCAGCTACATGCAGCCCTGGATAGGGAGTTGGTGGTTTCCAGTGGTTTTGAGTTCAGAATATAATATTTGAATGCACATTATTTTTAAAAGTAATCTGCTTAAAATGCAGTTTTGATCAAATGTGGAACTTCTGAATCATCTCTGTGGAATCTGGTTTGCTCTTGAAATGTTAAGTAATGATGTGATGTTTGATAGACTGGGGCTTTGTGTACAATAGGTATTCTATAAATACTGTTATCGTATCTAAATATGTTAGTAAATATTTATGTCTTAAATATTTTGATAAACCTTATGAAAGATCTTAAATATTTTTTATTTGTAAATAGTCCTCAAGAACATATCAGTATAATAGGCAAAGTTTGTAAGACTGTGTCCTGGTGTTTATTCTTGCTGCGAAACCCTAGGTTAACCTCTTTTCTTATTCACAGGCTAAAGGGTCAGATTCCCGAAATTAAGCAGACTTTAGAAATTCTGAAATACATGCAGAAGAAGAAAGTAAGTGCATTTTTGTTTATAAATGTGAGTGAATCAGGATACTTCAGAGATGCGTTTTTCTTGACTCTGCTCACTGGTATTTGATCTGTGCTGGGAGATCCAGTCAGCCTTCTCGACCACGTGTACTGATGTTATAGGCAGTGTGCTTCCATGGTAAACGTGGTTTTGTGGCTTCCTCCCCCAAACCATGTTTAATTCTAGGGCTCGTACTTGGATTATTTTATTTCTGTGTAGTATTCGCAAAACTTAAATGCAATTTGAAATTATTTTATATAACGAAAAGAAGACGTCTTATTTTGCAGTAGCAGCATCTAAGGTTTTTTGTTGTTGTTACTGTTCTCCCTGAGAATAAGGAGGGAGTCCAAGACTTCTAGAGCTGGAAAGAATCTTAGAAATTATGTTTCAGATTCTCGTTTCACAGCTGAGCATACAGTTACAGAGAAGTTCTTACCCAATGTCACATAGCTAGTTACTGGCAGAACTGGATTTGAGAATCTTCGGAGTCTTAATCCAATACTCATTAACTAAAAGAAATCTGTAAAAATTAAATTTCATAAGGATGTTGTATTAAAAGGTTATATGTGTGGATATGTGATGTATTACTTGACTGGTAGAATAACTGCATTTCCAGTATATTATTTTATGTCGGTGAACTTGGTAAGATTTTAGAACTGGTTGGTTGGGCATGAAGCACTGATTAAATACGAATAATAGCTAACCCTTGTGTAGTGCCTACTCTGTACCAGGCACGAGTGTGTGTGTGTGTGTGTGTGTGTGTGTGTGTGTTCGAGTGTTCACGTGTGTGTGTTCGCACGCGCGCTCTGCTTGTGATGGCCTTCAGAGGTGTGAGGACTATTATCCGTATTTTACACATGAGGAACCTGAGACACAGAGGTTAAGTGATATGCCAAATTTTTTTTAAACTTGTTTTGTAACGCCAGTTTTTAACTGTAGTGACCTTTTTAAAAATATATATATTTTATTGATTTTTTTACAGAGAGGAAGGAAGGGAGAGGGATAGAGAGTTAGAAACATCGATGAGAGAGAAACATCGATCAGCTGCCTCCTGCACACCTCCTACTGGGGATGTGCCCGCAACCAAGGTACATGCCCTTCACTGGAATCGAACCTGGGACCTTTCAGTCTGCAGACAGATGCTCTATCCACTGAGCCAAACCGGTTAGGGCGATATGCCAAATTTACACAGGTAGTAGGCAGTTGAACCAGAATCCATGTCCAGCCATCTGGCTCCAAGCATTCATTTCTTTTACCACTATACTTAGTTTGTATGATGGTGCTGTTTTTTTATTTTTATTTTTTTGAAATATATTTTTATTGATTTCAGAGAGGAAGGGAGAGGGAGAGATAGAACCATCAATGATGAGAGAGAATCATTGATTGGCTGCCTCCTGCATGCCTCCTGCAAGGGACAGGCCCGCAACCTAACTGGGAATCGAACCGTGACCAACTGGTTCTTAGGTTGATGCTCAACTACTGAGCCACACCGGCTGGGTACATGATGGTACTAGTTTAAATGGCTTAGGTTCAGCTGTGAGCTCTCCTTTATGACCTTGGTATTAAACTGGCCTGCTTATAGTACTGTCATTTTTTTTTTTGAAGGAGTCCACCAATTCAATGGAGACCAGATTCTTACTGGCAGATAACCTGTACTGCAAAGCTTCAGTTCCTCCTACCGATAAAGTGTGTCTGTGGTTGGGGGTAAGTAAATATAATAGCCGCAGCTTCATTGGCTGACATTGTTTTCCCTGCACAACAGTATTGTTTCAGCTACGTAAATGCTTATCTCCTTTTGACTGTTGAAGGAAGGGATGGGATTCAGGTGGTCCATATTAGAAATTGACTGAAATTAGGAGTGCGATGAAGATTGTTACAAAAACCTTCTCAAGTCTCTCCCAAACAAACACAACTGACCAAGCCCTACTTCCCTTCAGCTACTGCTTTATCTCTTATATGTAACTGAAGGCGGGGCAATGGAAGGAACTGCTGAACCTCAGATAAATGTTCCTTCCCAATAGGAGTTTATAAGTTCTAGAAAGATCTCTCTAAACTTGGTGGTGGTGGGGGGGAAGATTATTATAAAAAAAAAACCTTGAGGTTGGAGTTCAGTTTTTAAACCATACACTTGAGCTTTAGATGATTTCATAGACCTTGCTTTGATGTTTCCTTTATTACTCCTCTCAGTCCCCTAACCAAGCCATTCCTGACTGTCTAGCTCAGCGGTCGCCAACCTTTCAGACCTCACGGACCACCAGTGGTCTGTGGACCACCGGTTGGTGACCGCTGGTCTAGCTAGCCGTCCATAGGTCTTGTTATCACAGGCAAGTTCCCATACAAAAACAGAAAGTCAAGGGTACTGCTCCCAGCTTTCCCCACTGAGGACTCCCTCTTGCTGCTGTTTTGTGGAATCACCCCTGAGAGAGACCTATGAAAGGTGGACCGTTTAGTACAGAAACTCACCTCTCTAACCCTCAGTTCCTCCTCCTGGTTGTTGTGGACTGTAATATCTTCAGAGTTTGTGTACTTAATTCTATACGATCATTGCCATATTTGTTGAGTTTTACTTCTGCAAGTGGAACCGCCATTCACCCAGCGGCTCAAATCCTAGGGGTCATTCACCTTGGTTTCTCTTTCCCTCCACCCACATTCCATCAGCAGGCGGGGATGAGATGATTCCATACATTAGCCTGGGACAACAGGGAACTCTGGGAAGAATTACGGCTGGAGCCCACCTGACATCTCACACTAGGATGAATTCCACATGGATCACATACTTACACGAAGTGCTGACACCATCAAAGTTTAGGCCAACTCCGAGACGACTTATTTTGTAACCCTGAAATAGCAATGGTTTTTTAGGCCACAAAGGTCAGGAGTCGTAAGTCAAAAGACAATGAAGAGGAAACTCATATTGCAGCAAAGCACTAAGAGTTTTGCAGGGGGACTAGGAGTTGTGTTTTGGGCATGTCCGTCCTAGACGCCTATTTAGAGTGTCAGGTGCGGAGGCTGATAAGGCAGCGTTTGAGGAGTGACTCAACTGAGGAGAAATTCTTGGCACAGGGTATTTCCTGAAGAACAATTGATGCTTTCTAGCATAAATGAAGTGTTTTTAAATGTATTACCTGAATTTTTATGCAGTTTTCTAATTACGGATTGCGTTACTCAGTATTTTTGCAGCACCTACTTTGTGCCAAACACTTTCATGTTGTCTCATTTGATGCTAACAGTAATCCTGTGAGTCATTTTTCAATTCCATTTATCCGATGAGGAAAGTGGTTCAGGAAATGCTTGGTGGTAAGTCAGGTGATAGGAGGAGTTCTGAGCTGGAAAAGGTATGGTTCCCCCTCCACGGTGCACACACCCCAAGTGTCGGCAGTAACACCAGCTCTTGAGAATCCCAGACACAGTCACCTTGCCTTCACCCCTAACATCTGTTGGAGGTAGAAGGGGGACAGTAAAAGCTAGCTGTTTTTCTTATTGAATCAAACATAGATGTATTGGAAAACTTTTAAATTATTGTATCTTAACCTCAGAAACAGCTATTTAAATGGATTCAAATGTAACACTACTTAGTGTCATGATGGAAAGATAGGTTTTGGTATCTAAACATATGGTTTTTACCCTAATTCTCCCATTTACTTACTAGCTATGCAAACATAAGCAACCTAACATTTCAGCCTGTTTTTTAAACTGTAAAGATGAAAATAACTTGCCTTACCAGGGTTGTTACTAGGAGTAAATGATATAATGTATGTAAATATATTCTCTAACCCAGGGGTCAATAAACTTTTTTTTTTTTAATCCTCACCTGAGGATATTTTTCCCATTTTCCCATTGATTTTTAGAGAGAATGGAAGGGAGGGAGGGAGAGAGAGAGAATGAGAGAGAGAGAAAAAGAGAGAAAGAGAGACACATCGAATGGTTGCCTCCTGCACACACTCCGACCCTGATCGGGCCGGGGTCAAACTTGCAACCATGTATGTACCCTTGACTAGGGATTGAACCTGAGACCCTTTGGTCTGCGGACTGATGCTCTAACCACTGAGAAAACTGGCCAGGGCTCAATAAACTTATAAAAAAGGTCAGAGAGTAAATGTTTTTGGTTTTGCAGACCACTTGGTCACTGTCACAACTACTCAGCTCTGACACTGGCTTGAAAGCAGAAGTGCGTGGAGAATAGCTGGGTTCCAATAAAACTTAAGACAGAAGGCAGCCAGCTGGATTTCGCCCAGCCCCTGCTCTAACCTACAAAGCACTATGTGAATGTTTAGTAATTCTCATGACTTTCTCTCTTCCTCTCAGGCTAACGTAATGCTTGAATATGATATCGACGAAGCTCAGGCATTGTTGGAAAAGAATTTAACAACTGCCACAAAGAACCTGGATTCTCTTGAGGAAGACCTTGACTTTCTTCGAGATCAGTTTACTACCACTGAAGTCAGTATCCTTTCTTAACAAGAAACAAAGGGAGGAAAGGGTAAAGATGTTTTCAATGTTCTTTCTTACATTGCTTTAACGAGAAGAATGTCCTTATTCTTAGACCAATCAGTCTTACCTCCTGCCACTGACTCTTCCTGCCCTGGCCCTCCCCCCAAATGCCACACCCTTTGCTTTTCCTCACTTTGTTCCTCCTGCCTGGAATGATTTCCTCCTATTTACCTGGGTTACTTTAAAAAAATGTTTTTATTGATTTCAGAAAGGAAGAGAGAGGGAGAGAGAGATAGAAACATCAGTGATGATAGAGAATCTTTGATTGGCTGCCTCCTGCACGTCCCACACTGGGGATTGAGCCCACCACCCAGGCATGTGCCCCTGACCGGGAAGGGAACCGTGACCTGGTTCATGGGTCGATGCCCAACCACTGAGCAACACTGGCCGGGCATACCTGGCTTACTTTTTATCCTTCATATTTCAGCACAAGCATCAGAACATTTCTGAACATTTTCTGACCCTCTCAGGGTGTTTTGTTCCTCTGGGCTTACTTAGCACTTTGCACATAGTTCTTCATTTGTTTTTCATGTCAGACTGCGAGTTCTTCAAGTGTAGAAGCTGTACTTTCTCTCTCTTCTCCACAGTATGTAGCACCTAGCAGGCATTGAGTGCTTGGGTGAGGGAAGGCAGGCCTGTTTGAGGCCCAGAGCGGGGATGGTGTGTGACTTGAATGTAAAGACTTTGGAGAAGAAAATAACCTGTATAATTCCCAGAAGATAGCATAGGAGCAAACCTAGATGACCTTGAGTATGATGATGACTTTGTGGATACAACACCAAAGTCACTATCCATGGAAGAAGTACAGTGGGGTCTTGACTTACGAGTTTAATTCGTTTCGAGACCGAGCTCGTTAAGGAGCTCGTTAACTCAAGTTACTCTATCAACTCAATGCAAAAAATCGGCCGAGAGACAGCTGGTATCTAAAAAAACTCGTTAGTTGGGACACTCGTAAATCAAGGCCCCACTGTAATTGATATGTGAGGGCCTACACAGGTGCTGCTTGTGGAAAGGAAAAGATGTAGGTGCTTAATAATTTTTTTTTTTGGTGCTTAATAAATTGAGTGACCTGTTAAAGGGAAGGGCAAAGGTAAAATTATTGATAATTAAATTGTACTAATTTAAATATTACATATCAGGATAAGGGGCTGTCTTTAAAACTGTTGACAGTGTCAAGCACATATATGTTAAATATAATACCATAATTGATTAAATATGCTAAACAATTGCTGATTTGACAACTTGACTTAATTTTGGTGGAATTTAGTTCCAGTATTTTCGTAGCAAATGATACTATAGCAAGATGGCTCATGCCCTGATCGGTTTTGCTCAGTGGATAGAGCGTCGGCCTGCGGACTCAAGGGTCCCGGGTTCGATTCCGGTCAAGGGCATGTACCTTGGTTGCGGGCACATCCCCAGTGGGGAGTGTGCAGGAGGCAGCTGATCGATGTTTCTCTCTCATCGCTGTTTCTAACTCTCTATCCCTCTCCCTTCCTCTCTGTAAACAACGAATAAAAAAAAAAAAAAGATGGCTCACAACACTACTTGTCACCAGTATTTTGTGTGTGTGATTTCTGACTTTGATTCAATGTGTGTGCATACCTAGTCATTGCAAATGTTATCTTTAGAATTGCACTTGCATTTTCTTTAACAATTCTTGCAGATATGGCCAGGGTTTATAATTGGGACGTAAAAAGAAGAAACAAAGATGATTCCGCCAAGAACAAAGCATAATTCTCTCAATGAAAAATGTGGTTCATTTTTCCAAACATGTTCTTTTAAATATTCCAAAGTTTATTCTTAAAAGTGGACATTAGTTTGAATGTTTTTTAAACAGTAAGAATGATCATTAAAACTTTAAAAAGAGATAAACACCAACACCATTTTATTTATTTATGAAAACAAAATTAATTCCAAATATTTTATGGAATTAGCAGTATTTTTTACTTTTTATTTGCATTTCCAACATAGTAAATGCTACTTTCATCATTGTTTTGTTTGTTTATTATAAGAAAAGTCTTAATTGAAATGGCTGAAAACGGATGTATGCTGTGGAGGCTGAATTCTGGACACTTAAGCACAGTTTACTTTTTCTTTATTATATGATGTTACTCTCAAATATTTGCAGACTTGCTTTTCTTCAGTACATGTGGGGCTTTATAGTCCTCTGTTGCTGTTATTTATTATAATCTGTACTTTGCAGGAAATGGTCATTTGCCTTCTTAAGTTTTAAGAGGGTTCTTAAGACAACACTTTTTCCTGTCCTCTGTCAGTGCACAGTGTCTTTGCAATGCCAACATAAGGGAGATTTCAGCCAATATGAAATAACAAAATTACCCACTCAAAACTCTTGGCTAAGGTGATTTTGTATTTCTTAATTCTCCAAAGCAGCTGAACAAAAATATTAAGATTAAAAACAACGGTTGAAACGACTTGTTTTTGTGTGTGTGTGTGTGTTTTTTTTATTCATGTTAAAACCTTATAGGAATAGTAGTGGGTGATACAGATTCTGGGAAAAACACAAATGTATTATTCCCTCTCCATGTAGTAAAAAGTATACTTACTTGTACAATGTTTTGTACTTGTATTTCGTGTTATTAAAACAGTGAAGTTAAAACTGGCATGACACCCTTTTCATGTCATTCTTTCTCAAGTTAACATGGGTCTTTTCACATACCCGTAAAGTTTATTTACTTGTACATATAACTTGCATGTCTCAAGAACTTCTGATGTTTGTAAAAAAACATATAAAATCCCCTTGGAGGGATGGCAGATACGCAAACAATTGAGAAGTTCAATCTGAAAGGTACCAAAGTTCCTTGAGTCAGTTTTTCTTCCATAATTTTAAATTCCCATGCTTTAGAATTTGAGGTTTATAAACATCTTACAATATTAAAAGTGCTACTTTTCCCCAAACTTTACTATGGTAAGAATACTGGTACAAAATGTTTTTGGTACTATTAGTACTGGAATGATTTGCTCAGATCTCTCTTAGTTTAAGTCCATGAAAATGGAAATATGAATTTTTGGGTATTCCAGGCAGTAAGAAGAGACACAGCTTTTTAGAAATATATATATATACACACCCAGTATGTTGAGGAATGGTGTTAGGCTCTGATAATTACATAAAAGAAAGATATTTAAATTCTGCCTCAGCCAGATCATTTCTCATATAATGGTTTACATTTTCAGAATTAACATAGCCAACTTGACTTGACATATTTTCAAGCTTAATCAGAATAGTAGTATAATATACCTAGAGAAGATATGGGAAAAGGATTAACTATAAAACTTGATACTGGGTAACAAATATGTTGGAAATGTAACTGAAATCTAATTATTTTTGCATGATAAAACCAAGGTTTGTTTTAGAAAATGGAGGGAAAAGATTTTAAGTTTCACTTGTAGTCTCCCTTAACATTCTGTCTTCCATTTCTTTTTCTATGCATAGTTTTTTAAAAATAACTTAAATATTTTTTTCTGTGATTTTTATCCATTCTTTACTTAACATGGAATTTACTTATATAGTGCTATTACATTAACATACTAGTTTTATAGTAGAAGTCTAATGTAGTAGACTGTGATTCACAGACATCTGGGTGGCTTTAAATTGTTTTCTCTACTTAACAAAGAATTCACTTTACATTTTTGTATAGGGCTTTTTCTTGTATTTACGATTTCCCCCCCTGAGATTAGATTACCAAAAATATAATTATGGTGTTAACGATTGTAGCATTTTATTTTCTGGGGTTAACAGAGTAGTTTTGTCAGAAGCAACAGCAGGGGCTGATGGAAAGCACAGTTCATTCCCACTGCCTACCCTCTGCCATACAAACACGGATGGCCTTATCCAAAGCTGCATAGCCAGTCAGATCCAGCTCCCGAATTTCCCCCCTTTGTACCATGATGCCTTGCTCCTTTATGACTAAATTTGGTAAAAGTGTTGACTTAAGTTCAATCCTTTAATGAATGAATACTCTCCTTTGTCTGTATGTTTGCTGTTCTCTGCCCTAATCTTCAGTGGTACCTTTATGGGTCTTAAGCCATTTCTTAAAGGTTTACTTAGCTTGGTTGGTTCTAATCTCATACCCTTTTGATAGCCATGCCTGTGCCTATTTGGTATTAATGTGGGATTGTGCCGTCTCTGAAGACACTGCCAAGTGCATGCACAACACCCATCACAGCTACACATATAAACTCCCAGGGCCTGGATAGGCCATGTCTGACACTAGTTTACTCTGAAGGACACGAAACAGGCAAGACACCATGCCAGGGGGCAGCTTTAGACACAGTTCTGTGGGAATTCTGGCAGCAGTCCTCACAAACTACACAGATGGGTGCAGGAGTCCCAGGCTTAGGAGCCCGAAGGGACCACTACCTCCTGGAAAAATCCCCCGTGCATAGCATCCCCATGTCCTGGCCAGGGACAGGCCCCAGGGACAACAGGTGCACTGCACTGGGAAGCCAGATCTGTGGCTCCCAGCAAGTGTTTACGACCACTGACAGCCCTCCTGACTTGGACACAAGGTACTACCCTGGGCATGTTACATGAATCAATTTCCCTTGGTCCCACAGCTGATGGTCCATCTTCATCAGGTTTCCAGGGGCAACTGAGCTAGAAAGCTAACCCAAGGTCAGTTGGTCACCTTGAAAGGAGAAAGGGGTTTGGAACACCTCTCTCTTGTAGTAGTTGAATCTTGTATAATCATATCCCAGTTGTTACAATGGTTTATTTCCTTTTCCAGTTCCTTTTACATAAGGCCCCTTGGCTATTAAGTGCCTCTGCCAAAAAAAAATAGTAATAATCATATATTTTCAAGGGCCAGATGGAAGCTTTTCTGTCTGTGTTAGGTAAAAATAAGGCATCAGCTGGAAAGTCCAAGTAGTTAGTCTCCAAAGCTTTATAATTACACAATGGGTTGGAGAGCTTTTATCTTCTTGACTCAAAAACCAAGTGATGCCATAATTTTAGACTATTTAGTCATTACAGAATGACTTTCTAGAATAGTGGCCAAAATTGATTATATTTCTCATGTTTATACTTTTTATTTTGATACTTTATAACTACAACCAGTGTCATAAAGGAGATGGGCCTGCTGATTAACCATATTTCCTACATATCAATACTCTACAAATTGTGAGAAGGAACCATTTTTTTAAAAAATACATTTTTTATTGATTTCAGAGAGGAAGGGAGAAGGAGAGAGAGAGAGAGAGAGAGAGAGAGAGAGAGAGAGAGAGAGACATCAATGATGAGAGAGAATCGTGGATTGGCTGCCTCCTACATGCCCCACACTGGGGATCGAGCCCACAACTTGGACATGTGCCCTGACTGGGAATTGAATTGTGACCTCCTGGTTCATAGGTTGACACTCAACCACTGAGCCACACTGGCAAATGTCCCCTTTTTATAAGGACACCAGTCATTTGGATTAGGGATGTACCCGACTCTAGTATGATCTCAACTAATTCCATATGCAAAGACTCTATTTCCAAGTAAAGTCACATTCACAGGTACTAAGGGTTAAGACTTCAACATAGCTTCTTGGGGAACACAATTCAGCCCGTAATAGTTGCCATGCACTCAGCTACCACCCTGGTCCAAGTCACCAACATGTCTCCCCTGGATCATGGCATCACCTCCTGACTGCTCCCTGCTTCCACCTTTGCCCTCCTTCAGTCCATACTCTATTTTAACTTTTTTTTTTTAATCCTCACCCGAGGATATTTTTCCATTGATTTTTAGAGAGAGTGGAAGGTAGGGGGAGAGAGAGAGAGAAACATCAATGTGAGAGAGAGACATCGATTGGTTGCCTCCTACACTCGCCCGGACCAGGGTCGGGGTTTGAGCCTGCAACCCAGGTTCATGCCCTGGACGGGAATGGAACCTGGGACTCTTCAGTTCGCAGGCCAACACTCTGTCCACTGAGCCAAACTGGCCAGGGCCTTCGGTTCATACTCTAAAGCAGTGGTCGCCAACTGGTGGTCCGTGAGGTCCGAAAGGTTGGCGACCACTGCTCTAAAGCCAGAGGAGAGGGATCTTGGTACAATGTAAGTCAGAGCAGGTGTCTCTTGCTCAAAACTTCCTAGTGACTCCCATCTCACTTAGAGCAAGCCACAGTCCTTAAAATGGTCTATAAAATGCTACCCAGTCTGAGTCCCCCACTCCGTTTCTAAATTCATTTGCATAAGATGGCTTCCAATCTCTTCATTTACCCCCTAACATCCTTCCCCTTGTGCATTCGGCTCCAGCACAACTGTCTCTCTGCTCTTCCTGGAATGCACTTGTTTTGCTCCTATCTCAGGACTTTCCCACTTGTTCTCTTTTTCTGGAAAGTGCATCCTAGAAATCTACAGATAGCTACATGGCTCACTCCTCAATGAGGTTGTGAGGTTGCCACTCAAATGTAACTTCATAAATAAGCTTCAGCCCTCGCTGGTTTGGCTCAGTGGATAGAGTATCGGCCTCCGGACTGAAGGGTCCCGGGTTCGATTCTGGTCAAGGGCACATGCCCAAGGTTGCAGGCTCGATCCCCAGTAGGGGACGTGCAGGAGGCAGCCCATCA
>NW_005871217.1:2403346-2407909 GCF_000147115.1 Myotis lucifugus | reverse complement strand
TCAACAACGGGACAGTTATTTTCATCTCAAATCTTTTCTCCCCCTCCCTCTGTCTGCTAATAACTTGTATATCACTCTTCATTTTTAGCTTTTACTCGCATTTTTGTGTCGTCTCTTTCCTTCTCTCTCGCGAGATGCAATTAGAAACCTTAAATAACACAAGTAGGAAATAAGGGTTCGTGCCGGGCCCCTTTTGCCAATTATATCCCTTCCCCCACACACCAAAATGCATAGTTCTAATGTCACCATCCTTGCTTAAGTAACTCCCTTAACCAGCTAAACTGTTGTGCCCATGGTTAGGCGAGGGGAAGTTTTGATTTTTTAAAAAATATATATTGCATTCCAGAAATGGGAGAAGGATAGACAGAAACATAATACGAGACAATCATTGATCAGCTGTCTCCTGCACATCTCCCACTGGGGGATCGAGCCTACAGCCCAGGCATATGTTCCTACCAGGAATCGAACCTTGACCTCCTGGTTCATAGATTGACGCTCAACTACTGAGCCACACTGGCCAGGCAGGGGTAGTTCTGATTTTTACCTGCAGTTAAACACCTATTGATTATTTAGTGGCCCCTTCTACTTTCTCTTTTTTAAAAATAATACATTTGTGGTTGTTTTTTAAAAATATTTTTTTATTGATTTCAGAGAGGAAGGAAGAGGGAGAGAGAGAGAGATCGGCTGCCTCCTGCAAGTCCTCTACTGGGGATCGAGCCCACAACCCGGGCATGTGCCCTTAACTGGAATCGAACCTGGGACCCTTCAGTTTGCAGGCTGACACTCTATCCACTGAGCCAAACCGGCTAGGGCGGCCCCTTCTGCTTTAATAGTGTCCCAACTTGGTTGGGATTTCTGTCCGGAGCACAGAAAAGGGAAGCCCAAGGGAACTGGAGAGTATTGGGGTGAGACACAGAGGGAGGAGCTCTGGAAAGCAACCCCATAATGTTGATTACCAACTCCTGGGTTCCCTATGTGTTCCTAACTAGCATACTAAAGACTTCCAGAACTGAACAAAAGGGTAGACCACCGCCCAGTTTTCCGACTGGCCACTGGGTGGTGCATGAACACAGGAAAGATCAGAGACAAAAGCTTTGAAAACTGAACCAGCAGAGGAACAACAGCCCACAGAGGCCACGTTGGAACATGTGACCTGAACCCACTCAGATAAATTGTCAGCTGAAACCAAAATAATGTTCTTGACAGAATTTAAAATTCTGTTATTATCTAACTTAAATATATGTGTAAACCGAGACTCAGAGATTGAATCACACATACATTAACTGGTAGAGTCAGAATTTGAAACCATGTTTGTCTTACTCCAAAATTCATACTCTTAACCACTATGTTAAATAACCATTTGAAAAAAAAAAGAAATCTGGAAGGAAGCAGACCAAACTTTAAACAATCATTTTCTTTAGGAACTGATAACTTGAATGCAATTGACCACAAGAGCCAGAAGAAAGAGGGAGGGAAACAAAGTCAAGGGCTGCAATGGTAGACTGGCACCAGTAGTAGTTGATTGTCTGAAGATCTTAAGGAAGTTTCTTTTAAAAAAATATACTTTTATTGATTTCAGAGAGGAAGGGAGAGGGAGAGAGAGAGATAGAAACATCAATGATGAGAAAGAATCACGGATCCGCTGCCTCCTGCATGCCCCACACTGGGGATCAAGCCCACAACCCGGGCATGTGCTCTGACTGAGAATCAAACCATGACCTCCTGGTTCCTAGATCAATGCTCAACCACTGAGCCATCCAGTTCTGGTGATCTTAAGGAAGTTTCAAACATGGTTCATGGGATAGAGTGGAAAAACAGAGCTTGTAGTCAGAATGGAATTTTAGAGGCTATATAACATTTGGTAATGCTTCAGGATAGGACCATGTGTGTATTTTACATTTGAAGTGAAGTAACAGGGTCATTGGATTAAAGCAGGGCAAGAACACAATCATTCATTCAAATATTTGATTATTCAAGCACATATCATATTATAAGTTGCAGAAATACTGGTGAATAAGATTAATAAGATTCTTGCTTTCATGTGCCTTACAATTGGAGAAATAGGCAGAAGCCAGATTATACATGGCCTTGTTCTCATATTAAGAAATGTAAGGTTTAGTCCTAACCAGTGTTACTTAGTGGATAGAGCATCGGCCCACAGACGAAGGGTCTTGGGTTCGATTGTGGTCAAGGGCATGTACCTAAGTTGCAGGCTTGATGCCTGCCCCGGTGCATGCGGGAGGAAACTAATGGATGTGTCTCTCTCTCATGTTGCTATTTCTCTCTATCCCCCCCCCCCCCCGACTCTGAAAATCAGTGGAAAAATATCCTCCAGTGAGGATTAACCAAAACATAAAAAGAATAAAAAAATAAAAAGAAATGCAAGGTTTATTTCGATTTTGTTCTAAATGTGATGAGAAACCATTGGTGGGTTTTATGCAGAGGAATGACTTAATCTTATTTCTGTTTTGAAAAGATTGTTCTGGCTGTTATGTTGAAAATGTATCATGGGAATAAAAGTAGAAGTGGAAGACCAGTTAGGAAGATACTGAAATAGTTCAGGAAAGGCTTGGACAAAGGTGATGGCAATGGAGATAAAGAAAAATGGCTATTTTTAAAATCCTCACCTGAGGATATGTTTTTTTAAAAATTGATTTTAGAGAGAGGTGAGAGAGAAACATTGATCTGTTGCCTCCGTATATGCCTCCCCCACCCAACCAGGGATTAAACCTGCAACCTAGGTATGTGCCCTGACCAGGAATTGAGTCTTCAACCTTTTAGTATACAGGACGATGTTCCAACCAATTGAACCACCTGGCCAGGGAAGACTTGTATATATTTTGAAAATAGAGCTGACAGTGTTTAATGATGGATTTGATATGGGAAATGAGGGATTTAGGATAACTTAAGTTTCTGTGTTGAACAAAGGGTTGGGTGGTGGTGTTATTCATGGAGATGAGAAAGACTGGGTGGAAGGAGCACATTTTGATAGATTCTGAATTCATATTGGATATGTTGAGTTTGAGGAATTTGTGGATGTGTTTAGTAGGCAAGTTGGCTGTATAGCTATAATGCTCAGAAGAGTGCTGGAGCCCTTCATTTGGGAGTCATCAATGCAAAGACAGTAACTTAAGTCATGAGTGTATGTGAGATTGCCTAGGGAGAGGAGAGGATGGAGAGCGAGAAAGAATCAGGCCTTCAACAGAACTGAAAACACTGACTCCTGAGAGGCTTGGAGTAGGAAGAAATCATTCTACCAACACTATGCTGGCCAAGGTCACTCATGACTGCATGCCCCCTCAAATCCTATGGATATAGTGTGTCCCCCCCAAAACTGTATACACTCTTTAACAGCTAGTAGCTGGATTTTAAAAATGAAATGTACTTTAATAAACAGTGCCTTTATAATTATTCAAAGGGTGTGTACACATTTTGGGGGGACACCTTATATTTTAGTCCTTGTCTTTATGAACCCACTGCTGCATTATGATACTATTGTCCACTCCTTCCTGTGGAACTGTACTTTCCAGGTTTTCCATTCCTCCCTATAAGTTTCCTTCACCTTTTAAAAAAAGATATACTTTTTTAAAAAATTGATTTCAGAGAGGAAGGGAAAGAGGGAGAGAGAAACATCAATGATGAGAGAGAATCACTGATTGGCTGCTTCCTGCATGCCCCGCCTCCATGGGGAATCGAACTGTGACCTCCTGGTTTATAGGTCAATGCTCAACCTCTGAGCCACACCGGTCGGGCTCCTTCACCTTTTTTTGTAGACCCTAAACTCTGTTGCTCTCCAGGGAAGACTAAAGAGTTAGACTTTATGTTGAGCTGTCAGGAAGGACTTCTGGAGCCACATCTTTTCTAGGGTCAGAAAGCTGGTTGCAAATTTTGGAAGCTGTTTGTTCTAGAACTTGATGGAGGCGAGAGAGGATTCCAGATGGAGTGAAGAGCAAGTACAAAGGCCTTGAGATGTGAATATGCTTGATGTGTTTGAAGAACAGGAAAGAAACCTGTGTAGCTGGAGTAGAATGATAAAGAGAATAGTGCTAAGAAACAAGGTTACAGATGCTTTGGGATGGAGATGGAATTCATTTCTAGGGGTTCTTCTGAAGGCCACTGGGAGGATTTTCAGTTCTAAACTAAGTAAAATGGATAACCACTGGGGAATTATGAATAGATGATTGCTTATAACTAATGTCTTTTTTTAAAAAAATGTATTTTTATTGATTTCAGAGAGGAAAGGAGAGGAAGAGAGAGATAGAAACATCAATGATGAGAGACAATCATTGATCGGCTGCCTCTTGCCTATTGGGGATTGAGCCTGCAACCCAGGCATATGCCCTTGACTGGAATCAAACCTGGGACCCTTCAGTCTGCAGGGAAATGCTCTATCCACTGAGCCAAACCGGCTAGGCCTATAACTAATGTTTTATCAGGCTTCCTCTGCTGTGTGTGGAGAATGACTAACGGAGGACTAGAGTGAGCAGGGAGACTAGCCTATCACATACTCAGGCAACAATGATAGTGCCAGGACTAGTGTGGTTAGCTAGTGAAAATGGAAAA
>NW_005871217.1:2363446-2403146 GCF_000147115.1 Myotis lucifugus | reverse complement strand
GAAGACAAAGTTGCCATTTACTGAGAAGGGGAAGGCTATGGGAGGAAGGAATTTGGGGGGATGATTAGAAGCTGTTACATTTTTGATGCCTAATAGACATTCAAATAGAAATGTTGAGTAGAGCAGTTGGTTATAAAGGTCTGGAGTCCAAAGAGACTAGTTGGACTCATTGGCTTAATGATGGTATTTACAGGGATGGGGCTGAATAAAGTCACCAAGAGAATTAATATAACTGAAGAAAAGATGATCAAGCCCTAGGGAGTGTTTTAAGGAGAATGGAGTCATAAACTATATTAAATGCTGTTGCATCATTAGTGTTTCCTTTCTTCCTTCTTCCCTCATTCACTCATGACTATAAACATGATAAAGTTGTGCCGAACTCAACCTACTTATGCCCAGACTCAGAATTAGATATCTTTTCTTTTTTTACTCTCATCTAAATATGTACTATAGCCTGGCTGGGTGTAGCTCAGCGGTTGAGCATTGACCCAGGAACCAAGAGGTCACCGGTTTGATTACTGGTCAAGGCTCATGCCCGGGTTTCGGGCTCAATTCCCATTGTGGGGCATGCAGGAGGCAGCCAATCAATAATTACCTCTCAACATTGATGTTTCTATCTCCCTCTCCCTTCCTCGATGAAATCAATAAAAGTATTTTTAAAAATATGTACTGTAAACCCTAAACAATGTTCTGAACTATTATGTCCCAAACTGAGCCCCACACTGCGTGATCCTGATGCAAAAAGCATACCATAGAAGGACTTAAAAAGCTCAGGCAATTTATCCTGGAGAAAAGAAGACTTTCCAGGGGAGACAATAGTTATAATCAGCTACCTGGTGTCAGAATTTAAATCCTTGACTAAATCGCTATGATTCAGATATAGGCTTGACAGAAACAACTTTTCCAAAAATGGTATGAGATTCCCAGGCAGTAGTGAGTTCCCTGTGACTTTCAACATGATGATCATACAACATTCAAAAATCATATTCTCTTTCTGGCTTTGAGATACTGGTAAATACTGTGCTGCATAGTATATGTCATATCTAGTTGATATCCTTGGTAGTGGTTGCTACGCTGTAGAGACAGATTCTGGAAATAGCTACAACACACACTTGGAATCTCACAGTCACATAATCAACCATTTTACTAAATACAAGCATATTTTCATTCACATACAGCTAAAGAAAACATTTTTTCACATTTCATTACAGTGCACAACAAAGTGAGGAAAAGTATACAGTACATTTTATTCTGGAATATGATACGATCTATTCCAACATGCAGTTGTGGTCTTTGTTACAAGTTAATCTTTTCTTTGCCTATGTAGTAAAATAGCTTCTAAAGCTTTATCCTTAGTATTGTATTAACACCTGATTTTTTCACACTTATTTTCTAAAACCCACTTACTGCAGTGACAACAGCACTGAAGTCTACTAAAATGATTGTTAAAGTTTCTAGGACTTGTTTAAGCAATTAAGCTCAGCCACCTTTGCTGGATCTATGCTGAGTATTTTAAAACCTGCCTAAAAATGCAAGGAATGGGAAAAGTATACATATAATGTATTTTAGTCAAGAAAACTGGAGAGAAGTTTTGTTTCTATCTTTTGTTTTGAACTGACAGAATCCAGTCAACTCTCATTTATCCAGTGGATAATCTTGCTTTCGGAATCTTTTAAACACAATTAAGTATAGTAGTTGATAAACTTTGTGTTAACCCAATTCACCATCTTTTATTTGTCGTCTATAATCACAAAACCGGCCACTTAATCACTCCACCCAAGCCTGGTCATGTTAAAGGAATGTAAAAATCATGATTGGTTCACTTGTAGTTGATGCTGCAGGTTGGTCCAATGCGGTTTGTTTCCATCCTTTTCATTATTTGGCTTCTTTATTCTGGCTGAAGTAAATCCCCCAACTTTCAAATTCAATCACATTCACACTGAAGTTTAACACTATATCTCAAAGCAATTTAACCATTCTCAGGCTTTCCTATCACAACGAAGATGAGAGGTCTGACTCCCATCAGACTTGTTTTCTGACTGTGAAAAGTATGGCTTTTGCCTAGCTGAACTGGCTACAATACAAAAAATAATTTAAAGCATCACATCTCTTCAAGAAGATAATTAAATCCCAAGCCAACCAGTCCAACTTTCTGATGCAGTTATCTGTCTGTTCACCTGAGAATTGAGCTGACTTTCTAGGGGAGACAAGAATCTGGTATAGGTATATGGCAAACAGATGGCCAAGGTCATTGTGAGGTGAGTATTTTGTCCCCATCCCACTTCCCACTGCTGCATTTGGTTCCTTTCAGTAATATGTTCACTGTGTTTCAGTGATAAGAACACTTCTAGCATACACAGTTCTAATGTGTTTTCAGTTGTGCAATTATTCACTTGGTGAAAGCCCTCTCTCAGTAACACCTGAATGGGCTTTACCTTTGATTCATCCCTAGGTTCCCTCAGGATTATAGCTGAGTTGTAATCAATCAGGAAACATATCCTAACATGTAGAGAGCATTTATTTACAGTCATATCTCTTCCAAAGTGAACAAATTCACAACCGTTCGTTCATCTGACAGCAGGATGATGCAGCGAAACAAGAACTAGGAGTCAAGAGACCTTCACCTTGGCCAAGTGAATCACCCGCCTCTTAGTTTACCTTCGTAAAATGGGGAAGAAATCTCACAGGCCTGTTATGATGATCAAATAAGTAATAAGTGAGTGTAATGGGTTTTGTAAGGGTTATAGCGCCTCCTGTTGAGCAGGTACTCAAGACAGGATTGATGAGTGAGGGTTTGCCTCTCTTTTCGGAGGCAATCCCTACATCGTTGCCATGACCTGAAAAGACAGGCACATTGTTGACTTCTAGATTGCAGTCGCCAATGCAGTGAAACCCCAGGCATGGTCAGAAGAAAAAGGGCATGGCGTTCGGGTTAGTGTTTCTTCTACTTACAGGGTATTTTGCATGGGACAATTTCTTTCACACGGCCGGCTATTCTATCACAAGGGAGTACATTTTCCCCAACGTGATAATAAGTGTGTTATTAGCCTCCCTTTTCATATTGACGCCCTTGTTATCAGAACACCAGGTCTTGAAAGTGTCTTAGTAAATAGCTGGTCCACACCCCTCATTTTACAGATGAGCTCTTGAGAAGCTAATCGGTCCTTTTTTTTTTTTTTTTTGGTGTCGAAACCCGGGAATGAATAATCAGTACTTTTTAACCAAACCAAACCCAGCACACACACTTGGTATAGGATAATCTCATGGAATAAGATGATCTCAGTCTTTTAAAAAAATTTGCTAATTGTTCCCAATGATATATTCCCCCCCCCTTACATAATGTCTTTTTGTTCATGACCTATGAATGAGCTGAAATACCAAGAAAGAGTTGTCTGTGGGTGTATTTTTCTGGGGCCTGGCTCCCCAAACCTCAGGCTCTTGACATGTGGTCCACAAAGGGCACATGGAGCAGCCACTGCCCAGCATGGGCCACAAAACAGTGCCTGGCCCATGGCAGTAATTTAGTCCCCCGGTCACAGCACCCAGGCTCCCCCACCCCCCTGCCTACAACCTGTCAGAGTGCCCCTTGGGAAGGAGGCTCACTTGGTATCCAAAAGGAAGGTTGAGTTCTCTTCAGTCACACAAGGATTCTATTCATTTCAACCACTTTCAAGTTCAGATGGGAGAGCATGTTTTGGAAATAAAAAGGCCTGACTAGCACAAACATCTCCTCTCTGATTTGACAACCTCTTCTGAAGAGTGAACCACATTTGGTACAAATCCACTCTTGACCCCTTCCCAGCCCTCCTGGATTGAGATATCCCCCCTTTTAACCAGCTCATATATGTCTTTCGTCAGGTCTGTGAAGGCTTTCTCCACATTAATGGCATCTCGGGCTGACGTTTCAATGTACTTCATGCCGTACGCAGCAGCCAGTTTCTCTGCTTCATGGCGAGTCACTTGCCTCTGTGTATCCAGGTCACACTTGTGACCCACCAGAACAAATACAATTTGGTAGGGCTGAACGTGTACTTTGGTCTCTTCTAACCACTCATGGACATTCTGGAAGGACCTGCGGTTGGTAATGTCAAATAAGAGAAGACCACCTACTGAGTTCCTGTAGTAGGCTCGAGTGATGGATCTAAAACAAAAGAAAACAGTAAAGAATAAAGGCCACGCCCCAAATCCTGTATTTCTTTTATATTTTTGTTGTTGATATCCTCACCTGAGGATATTTTTCCATTGATTTTTAGAGAGAGTGGAAGTGAGGGGGAGAGACACACAGAGAGAAACATCGATGTGAGAGTGATGCATCGAGTGGTTGCCTCCCACACCTGTATAGATCAGGGATGGCTATTGAGCCTGCAACTGAGGGACATACCCTTGACCAGAATCAAATCCAGAACCCTTCAGTCCATGGGCTGATGCAACCTGAGTTGCAAGGGCCAGCCCCAGTTGGGACACTTGCGAGAGGCAACCAATCGCTGTGTCTCACTCACATCAATGTTTCTCTCTCTCTCTCTCTCTCTCTCTCTCTCTCTCTCCCCTCCTGTCTCTCTAAAAAAATTAATTGAAAAATATCTTTGGGTGAGGGTTTAAAAAAATAAATTTATGGTAGTTGACAGAAAAATGCTCATAAATATATAGGTATATTGCAATTCTCATGACCACATTTGTCTTTCTATTATTATTATTATTATTATTATTATTATTATTTAAATATAATTTTATTGATTTCAGAGAGGAAGGGAGAGGGAGAGAGAGATAGAAACATCAATGATGAGAGAGAATCATTGATTGGCTGCCTCCTGCATGCCCCCCACTGGGGATCGAGCCCACAATCCAGGCATGTGCCCTTGACCAGAATCAAACCTGGGACCTTTCAGGCCGATGCTCTATCCACTGAAGGGCTAGGGCCCTTCTATTATTATTATTATTATTATTACTATTTCAATCTAACAGGGATCTTCAGTCTCTTCTGTGAGGAGAAACACAACTTTGTTTTTATTTTCCAGGCCATTGGGAATAGGAAAGAGAGAGACCGTCTGTAGAGGGCTCAAGCAAAGTGCCTATCAGCCATGTTTCCTGGCACATTTCAGAGGCTGAATAAGGAGGCACCAGTTGGGAAAAACCACCTAAATAGCCAGAGCTTCCCTTTAAAATGACATGATTTATTTAAAGCATTGCAATTAGAATACATTTGCTGTACTTCTTAAACAGAAGAAACCTCATCTTTTAAACTTCTTGATTAGAGGAGCTTCATTATCAATATACATTATACTACTTTGCTTAGAGCATTTTAAAGCTTATTAGAGGCTATAGATTATTTGCTTCTATGACTTGCTTTAGACCAGGGGTGGGGAACCTTTTTTCTGCCAAGGGCCATTTGGATATTTATAACCTCATTGGCGGGCCATACAAAATTATCAACTTCAAAATTAGCCTGCTGTGTTTGGTCAAATATTTAATGAACTCATCCCTAATGCCTTGGCAGGGCCAGACCAAATGATTTCGTGGGCCTTATATAGCCCGTGGGCCAGACATTCCCCACCCTTGCTTTAGACTATTGTGCTTTTTGACTACGTCTGTTTTTAGGTTTCTGTCTTCTTGGATGAAGAAGACAAACATGAGCGATTCATTTTTGCCACTTAAGGCTTAAGGCAAATGGCCCAATGGTAACAGAACATTGTCCAGAGGATTAAAGTCCAAACTAGTTGATGGCAAGAGCCAACCTTACAAATGAGATCAAGTTTCTAGCACCAGGCAAATCAGCCCTAGGGAATGAAAACAATTCTAATTCCCTTGTGTTTGAAGACTCATGGATGCAATGATCAAAGGTTTTGATTTGTGAACAGCTTGGCTCAAGAAATCAATAAGCAAGCTGTAGATCCCTTCAAAACTCTAAAATACATCATTGCACTAGTAATTAGAACGTAACAAAGCCCTATCTAAACACAACATAAGGATGCATAAAAATTAAAACCTGTACCTCAAAACATTTTCTTGAACAAAGTTCGAAGGCAAACGACAAACTGGGCAAATATTTTACTATGTACGTGATAGAAAAGGATACATATTCCTAATCTAAAAAGAACCTTTACAAATCAATATCACCCAATACCAATAAGCAGTGGGTATAAAAAGGCTCTTCATACAGCGGTTCCCATAAATATAAGAAGACACCTTTCTTCACTTACGGTATGAGAAATGCATTCTCAAGTTCAAAGTGAACCTGTACAGGGTGTTTGCCAGTGTTGTTTGTGGAAGTGGGGAGTTGGAGACAACTTAAGTTTGTAGTTATCTCTTCTCCCTATCCGCTCTTCAACTACCTCACCAGTATGTTCTATGCCGAACTGGTGTTCAATAGATAAATGAATAAATGATCAGAAACATGGGTGATGCTCTATGTGACTTTAGCCCAAGTTGCTCTCTCAAAGTTTTCCGTGTACATTGCTCTCTGCCACTTCTGTCTATAATTATACACGCTGTTTCCTCTCCCTGGGCTTTTTTTCTGTCCTACCCATCAAGCCTCATCTCCTCCAGGTAGCCTTCCCTCCCTCTGTAATTGCAAACGAGACACACTCCAAAGGAAAAACAAAGGGTTGTAGGAGAAAATCCAACCTGTTCGTTGGTTGCTCACTATGTGGTACGAGTTCTAGTAGGGAGCGAGCATACAAATATAAACAAGGTTCTCTGTTGTGTAATTGCTGATTGTCTGTCCCCCTCCCCTCCCCCCATGTCAGCACAGAGGTTCGAAGAGGGAAGGGCCTGTGTCTGTTTTGTTTACATGGCATCCCCTTGTGTAAGTTTCCTCAGAAACCAGCCCGAATCTGGCATGGAGTGGATGATCACCGGATGTGTGCTGGTTGCAAGAGGGAATCAATCATTTAGCATCTGTCATATGTACGTATATATAAGGCATAGATGTATATATCTGTATCTATATATGGAACACAATACAACTCTATCTGTACCTATGCCTGTCTCAGGACCATCTGTATATACCTGCCTATCCATGTTGGGATGACCTGGGAACATTTTTAAAAGTATGTAGCAGAGGGACTGAGATTGATGAATGACAGTGATCAATTCCAACTGATTTGTTAGCCACCCAGGGGCAGGGTGGGAGAGTTGCTGTGCAAGCAATACGTATTATTGACCGGCCTTCCCCGCCAGGGCGCTTCTGTCCCTGCAGGGAGCTCCCAGCTAGCTGGAGGGGGGCTTCATCAGAAGCCCCCAGACCTTCGGGATCTCTCTACGGGTGGGCGGGCGCGACCAGGACCAGGAAGTCCTCTATCCCCAGGGGCTTTGCCAGCTCCGAAGACCCTCCCACTGCTCGCGGGCCCCGGCTGCGCTCCCACCTGAACCTCTCTTGACCCGCGGTATCCCAGATCTGGAGCTTGATGCGTTTTCCGGGCTCGATCTCCACCAGACGGGAGAAGAAATCCACTCCCACGGTGGGGTCCGAAACCTGGGCAAAGCGGCCCTCGGTGAAGCGGCGGATCAGACAGGACTTGCCCACCGTGGAATCCCCGATGACAATGAGCCGGAACTGGTACAGCCAGATGGCCTCCATGGCTGGGCTCGGCAGGTCTCCGTATCCCTGGCCCTGAGCGGCGAGAGGGGGCGTCCCGCCGAGGCCCCCCCCCTCGGAGAGTGCGGCTCGGTCCGGATCTAGATCGGCTGCGAGCACATCGCTTGACTGGGAGCCCGAGGCGAGGTAGGCCCAGGCGCTGGGAGAGCGGAGGGATGGATGCTGCGCTCGCGGAGGTGATGAAATGGCAGCAGCATCAGCACCACGCACTCTGACTCATCACTGACAACCGGGTTACTGTAATCCCCCGCATAGACGCGACGCCTGGAGCCGCCGCACTGTCTGTAAAAGGAGCGCACACAGAAATGGCCCCACACCGCTGGTTCCCTTCTCTAGTTCCTCCACCCCCCGCTCCGTTCTTAATTTAAAATGTTACCTGTCAAATTGCAAAAGTAGTACCTTTTCTTAAAACTAGGAAGCAATACAAAAATGTACACAAGAATAAAAGTGCGTAATTATCTGCGCCCCTCCCTCCCCAAGATATTAACAGCTTGACATATATATTCTTCCACATGGATTTCCTTGAAAATATATATGTATACATATATAATAAAACATGTGGCCCTAGCTGGCTTGGCTCAGTGGACAGAGCATCGGTCTGCGGACTGAAGGGTCCTGGGTTCGATTCCGGCCAACGGCACATGCCAGGGTTGCAGGCTCGATCCCCAGTGTGGAGCGTGCAGGAAGCAGCCGATCAATGATTCTCTCTCATCATTGATGTTTCTCTCTCTCTCTCCCTCTCCCTTCCTCTCTGAAATCAATAAACATATATTTAAAAAAAAACCCAAAAATATGTGTGTACACATATACTAGTACATTTATTGCTTTTTGATTTTACAAAAATTGGATTAAAATAGACCTGACACTCGCTTTTTGAAATTAACAAAAAAAAATCATAGACATCTCTCCATTTCCAACTAATCTTCATTTTGCCATTACAAATCCTCCTAAATACAGTCACACATACATTATTTCCATTAGAGAGAGTCTTACAACATGGCTTAGGAAGTCGAAGGAGATGAGTATTTTAAATGTAGTGGATATGGGCATTACATGTAGTTTGCAGAAATATTGACCAATTTAAATTCTAGTCAGCAATTGGTGAAAAGACCATTTGTTTGCATCATTTCAAGCATGGTATGCTATATTCTCTCATGATTCTTGCCAGTCTGCTGTAGTTAAATAAAAAAGTGTCTCTGCTTTATTTTACATTTCTCTGCCTACTAATGAGGTCAACACCATGTCTTGTGCATTGGCCATTTGTATTTCCTATTCTGGGAATTGCCTCTTCATATCACGTGTATTTTTTCTATATAATCTTTTATAATTGCTTTACTCATTTTTTGTTTAAAACCCCCCACAGTTTTATTGATATATAATTCACATGTCAATTCACTCACTCAAAGTGTACAATTTATTAATTTAATTTAATATTTAAAAATATATCGTTATTGATTTCAGAGAGGAAGAGAGAGGGAGAGAGAGATAGAAACATCAATGATGAGAGAGAATCGCCATCTTGGTTTCTCCCTGGCTAAGTTATTCTTAAGAAGTATTTTATTCTTTTTATGCTATTGTGAATATGATTATTTTTTCTAATATTAAAGCATTTAAAATTTTTGGAATTGTTTTCTTAATTTTATTTTTGGATTGTTCATTGCAAGTGTATAAAATACAATTGATTTTTATATTGATTTATATTTTTCAACTTGCTAAACTCATTTATTAGTCCTAATAGCTTTTTAGTGTATTCCTAATGATTTAGTCAAATGCTTCTTCTGCATTTGTTCAGATGATCATATGATTTTTGTTTTTATTCTCTTGACATGCTATATTACATCAATTGATTTTTGAATGTTGAATTAACCTTGCATCCCTGGTGTAAATCCTACTTGATCATGGTGTATAATTTTTATTTGGTTTGCTAGTAGTTTTGAAGAGCTCTACATTCATATTCATAATATTTATTGGTCTATAGTTTTCTTTTATTGTAATGTCCTTGTCGGTTTTTTGGTGTTTTGTTGTTGTTGTTGTTGTTAAAGCTCTTTTAAAGCTTTTTATAAAAAGCTTTATTGTTTCCATTGGTCCAATGCATGGGAGAGGGCTACAGGGTGGTTGAAAGGATGGCTAGGGGTTTCAGGGAGAGGCTCAGGCAAGAGCCAGATACCATGGGATGCAGAGGGGCCCTCAAAGGCCTCTGGGCTCCAAAGGCTCCTAGTCGTGCTTGAAGGAGAGCCTTTGGAAGAGATACTCACCCAACCCAGCTTGGGGTGGCCAGGCTGTGGAGGTGAATCAAGTGTAGCCCATCTTCTTGATGAGTTTCACCTGCTCACCCAGGACGTGGTTCTGCAGGAAGTTACAAAGCTGAGGGTCTGTGCGGGTAGAACCAGGGCTGCAGGTCCAAAAGGGCCTGGTTCAGGTTCCCCTCCAAGGCCATGGTGGCTTCCATGGCATCCTGAGTTTCCCCCACTCATCTTGGGGAGGCTTCAGCACGTTCTGGAGAGAATGCGGCCACCATGCTGAGTTTCTCAGCTAACTCTCGGAAGAAGTGGCCCACGCCCTCCAGAGCCACATGGTCACTGTGGAAATAGAGGCCCAGAGAGAGGTAGGTGTGGGAGGCTTGCAGATGCGGGTTGGCCAGGCGGTTGATGGCAGCCTCCACTCAGTGGAAAGATTCTGACGAATTTGGGAGCTCATGGTTGTTCGGCTTAAGATCAAAAACGGTGTTGACTGGTTTCAGAGGCTGAGGATGGTTCCGAAGGAAAAGAGATTGGAGGGTGGTCAGAGGTTCAGATTTTTTTAGTTTGTTTGAATCACTGCATGACTCTAAAGTCTCTTTTAAAATATAATTGCTCCACCTCCCCTTTGTTTCCTTTGCAATTTATTTGTTCAAGAAACTCGGTCTTTTTTGTCCTGTAGAATTATCCATGGTCTGAAATTTGCTCCTTGAATCCCTAAGGTATTGTTTAACATATTCTGCTCTTCCTTGCATTTCTGTAACCTGGTATTTAAATATAGGGTTTGAGAGATTTATGTTTGATTATTTGGCATGTGGTCTTGGGTACTTCCAGCTGGACACAATAATGTCCCTTTTTTTGTGATGTTAGCAGCTCAGCTATTAATAATCTTTTCTCAGATCCATTATTTCATGAGGGTTTACAAAAACGGTTATATTTATATTGTATCATTCTTTACTTATTAGCTGGGCTATTTCTATAAAGAGAAACTTCTCTGTATAAAGATGATTATTATAACCTGAGATATGATTATACATAAAACATAAAACATGCTTGATTCTTTCCCTCTATTCACCAGTTTTCAATATAATGAACTATTTCTCTAGTCTTCCAAATGTGACCAATAAGTTTTTCTCAAAAGGATCATTATGAATTCATGCATTGAAATGTATTCAGTGTGTTTCCACTTTAGTAATGTTCAAATTGTCCCATCTTTGGCTCCTGAGTCCCTTGGACAGGACCCTGTTGTTCGTTTCTAGCTTCCTTGCTGGTGGTATGATATGATGTTACAGCTTCACCAGGCACCCTTTCTGTCCCAGACCTGGAATCAGCTGTTTCTGCAAGGAGCCCTGTGTTTTTTCGTGAAAATGTTATTTTGCAATTAGGTTTCTAGGCATTTTCACGAGGAGTAAATGATCTTCACCGGGAGTAAATCCATTTCAAGAAGCCAGTTTCTTTGCTCATCCACAGAAGAAACTCCTCATCTGTTAAAGTTGTATCATGAGATTGCAGTGATTTAGTTCCATCTCCAGGCTCCACTCCTAACTCTAGTTCTCCTGCTGCTTCCACTACATCTGCAGTTACTTCCTCCACTGAGGTCTTGCACCCCTCAAAGTCACCCATGAGGGTTGGAATCGGCTTCTTTCAAACTCTTGTTAATGTTGATATTTTGACCTCTTCCTGTGACTCACAAATGTTCTGAATGGCGAATCCTTTCCAGAAGGTTTTCAATTTACTTTGCTCAAATCCATTAGAGGAATCAGTATCCGTGGCAGCTGTAGTCCTTGTCTGGTTTTAATATCAGGGTAATATTGGCCTCATAAAATGAGTTGGGACGTGTTCTTTTGCCTTATGTTTCTTGGAAGAGTTTGTGAACAATTGATATTAACTCTTTTTAAAAAATGTTTGCTAAAATTTAGCAGTGAAGTCATATGGGCCTGGACTTTTCTTTGTGGGTAGTTCCTTGATTACTAATTTAATCTCTTCATTTGTCATAGATTGTCTATTTCTTCTTGAATTAGTTTCAGTCGTTTGTATCTTGGTAGGAATTTCTCCATTTTGTCCCTTGAGTGTGCTTGTTAGTTCGTTGAAGTATACAGTAATTCCCCTTTATCTACAGTTACACTTTCCCAGGGTTAACTGTGGTCTAAAAATATTAAATAGAAATTTCCAGAAAGAAACAATCATACGTTTTAAATTGTGCACCATTCTGAGTAGTATGATGAAATCTTGTGCCACCCTGTTCTGTCCTGCCTGGGATGTAAACCATCCCTTTGTCTAGTGTATCCATGCTGTACACAATACCTACCCATTAGTCGCTTAGTAGCTGTCTCAGTTATCAGATTGACTGTCATGGTACTGCAGTGCTTGTGTTCAAGTAACTCTAATTTTACTTAATAATGGCCCCAATGTGCAAGAGTTGTGATGCCAGCAGTTCAGGTGTGCCAAAGAAAGGTCATATATTGTTTTATTTTATTATCAGTTATTGATGTTGATCTCTTAACTTTGCCTAATTTATCAATTAAACTTTATCATAGTATGTATGTGTGTATATATGTATAGAAAAAAAAACATAGTACAATATATAAAGGGTTTGACACTATCCATGATTTTAGGGATCCACTGAGGGGTCTTGATACATATCCCCTGTGGATAAAGGGGAAAGCTGTAGTTGGAATCATTTGTATGTTTTCATTTAGTTTTTGGATTATTGTTCTCCTATCCTTGTTGATTTTATTTTATCTTTTTAATATGTAGAACATTAACATAATTATAAAATGTCTACACTATTCAAAAATATATGCACAGGAATGATAAAACTTCATCTCTTCCCCACCCTTTTTACTCCTTGTACGTAGCCAATGTTATTTGTTTCTGGTTTACTTTTTGTGTTTCATCTATAAATGTTCTTTTATTTCCCTTCATTTGTTACATAAAAATTAGAGGAGAATAAACTTCTCTAGACTTATCTTTTTAACTTAATGATAAACATTCTAGAAATCACAGTTTGGTTCATAGAGATTTTCCTTATTCATTTTCATAGCTGTCTAGTACTCCATTATGTGGA
The DNA here is from genome assembly GCF_000147115.1 of Myotis lucifugus. Classification (NCBI taxonomy): domain Eukaryota; kingdom Metazoa; phylum Chordata; class Mammalia; order Chiroptera; family Vespertilionidae; genus Myotis; species Myotis lucifugus. The sequence goes on along the minus strand of NW_005871217.1, from coordinate 2,390,248 downwards.
TGTACCAAGTTTGCTCAACAACTCGCCTATGTGTTGGCATTTAAATTGTTTATAATATTTTGCAATTATAAACAATGCTACAATTAATCAAATATGTATGTTTTTATTTTGTTAGAAGTATATCTTGAGGTAAATTCAGAAAAATGGGATTGCTGGGTCAAAATGTAAGTACATATGTAAAGATACTGCTAAATGACCCTCTACAAGTATTAGTTTGCAGTTCCGCCAGCAACATATGAGAGATGGTGAGAATTGTATCTCAGTTTTGTTTTAATTTTTATTTCTGTAATATTTCTCAAGGACTTTAACTCCTCTTCTGGGGAAAAGGTTAGTTCATTTTCAACTTGATCCATGATAATTGTATCATGTTAGGTGAAATAATGACCTTGTTATTATCTCCATTTGAGATTAAGTATCATTTAAGGAGATGTGTATGTGTGTCAAGTTGATAAGGGGTCAAATTGTTGTGACCCCTTGTGATGTGTAACTCAACTTGTGATGGTTAACTCTGTGTCAACTGGACTGGCCATGGGGTGCCAGGCTAAACATGCTATCTGGGTATGTCTGTGAGGGTGTTTCCAGATGAAATGAGCATTTGGATCTGTAGACTCAGTAAAGTAGATTGCCCTCCTCATTGTGAGTGGCTATTATAAAAACTGATGAGAGACTAGATAGAACAAAATGAAGAAAGAGAAATTCATCCCTTTCCCTGCCTCACTATTGGACCTGGAACATCTCATCTCATCTTCTGCCTTTGGACTGGGAGTTACACCAGCAGCTCTCCTGATTCGTAGGGACTCAGATTCTGCCTGTGTAATGCCCTATGTGTAGTAGAGTGCAGAGAGCTGCAACTATCCTCGTGTCTCTAGTGGAGGCTCTGAAGAAACAGCCAACCCATAGAGACTAAATCACACCCCCAAAAAGGTACATTGATGGTGACAATAAAATCAACAAGTTTTGAAAATGATCTGCGTGTGTGTGTGTGTGTGTGTGTGTGTTTATGTGTGTGTTCGTGTTCTTGTGGATTCTCTGATGTTAGGGAGGAAGGGAGAATAGGAAGAGGCAGGTTTGTGAGAAGAGAGGAAGGTAGAGTCCAGCAGAGCTGTGGATCAGACTGGCAGGTCGACAGTTACACAAACATTGGGTACAAGGACTGGGTCATGACTAAGCACTGAAGAAAGATTCCCTTCTTGACACTTTAACACATAGGCAAGGAAGCAAAAACCTTGTTGTTTCTGTGGAAGGGGGTATTGGAAGAAAAAAAGAAGGGTGACATCAGGGTTTAGATTACCAGAACTCAGATGGGGAGATATCTGACGTGAAGGAGAGTGGGGTAGTGTGTAATAACAAGTTGGACTCATTTTTGTTGTTGTTTGACCGTTGACAGTTTTGAAGTCCTACTCTTTTCCTATCTTCTCCCCCACATCTGGGCAAGTGGATAAAGAACTCTGACAGAACGTTGAACCACAGTAGCCCCAGTTCACAGGAACCCTCACCCCAGGGCCAGCTCTTAACCACCATAAAGCCCTAAATCAGTCTCTTTTCCCAGCTCTCTCAAACGAGTCTTGGTCCTGCTCTCCCCAGAAAGCCTCATTATGTGAGTTAATAAACTATTGATTCTCTATGGGGTGACTCCAACAAGCTCACATACTTCATAGAAGCTTAATTAATGCTGTGTGTGTGTGTGTGTGTGTGTGTGTGTGTGTGTGTGTAATGGTACTTTAAGATACCAGTATTTTATTTATTTATTTATTTAAATATATTTTTATTGATTTCAGAATTTCAGAAAGGGAGGGAAAGAGATAGAAACATCAATGATAAGAGAGAATCATCAATCGGCTGCCTCCTGCACACCCCCTACCACAACCCGGGCATATTCCCTGATCAGGAATCAAACTGTGACCTTCTGGTTCATTGGTTGATGCTCAACCACTGAGCTACTCCAACAGGGCACGATACCAGAATTTTAGAAAGTAAATATTAATTTGGTGCCTCGTATGTGTCAGACATACTTGCATGCCCTGGGCTATAGCTAGCAGTTGTGGAGAAATCTTTGAGGAGTTGACATTTGACTTGAGACCCGAATGACGAGATGGAGTGGGTAGTGTGCAGATTTTGAAGAAGTGTATTTTAGGTAGAAGGAACATCAAGTAGCAATGTCATGAAGTAAGACCAGCAAAAAATATGAACAGCAAAAAGACCAATGTTCCTAGAGCACAGTGAGAAAGGGGCAGAATGGAGATAAACAACTGAAACTGGAGAGGCCAACAAAGGTGAGGTCTCACAGGGCTTTGCTAATAAATGTACACTTTATTATTAGGGAGAAAGTTAAAAATAGAGTTACTTGTGCCTTGAAAGCAGTTCGAGGGGATGCAGGATGAGACTCTCTACCTAAAAGTAATATCATAGATATGAGATGATAAAAATACCAGTGGGGAATGTTAGGGCCAGAAATATTAATCATGCTCTGTTAACCGTGATTGTTCTGTTCTGATTAGAAAGCACATTCTAACCTGGCTGAGAGTTGGAAGGCCCTGGAACATGGGAGTATCCAAGAACTGCCTATTATCATGGGAAGATTAACAACTTTGTCTCAGAAAGGAAACAATGGAGTCCCAGTTGCCCCTGCCCTTTGCAAACCCCCAGCCCACATTGCCTATAATCTGTAACCATTATATGGTACCCATTCTTATTCCATTTGCATACTTCCCCATGTAATCTTTGTTCTTCTACCCCATATAAGTAGCTGGTTTATGGGGAGGTGCACAGCAGACTTTCATGGATGACCTACTGCTTTCCCATACTGCTGGCATTATTGGAATAAATGCTCATATATGAATAAAAAATACAATTACAAAAAAATATGAAGAAACATTGGTCTGGATTCAAACCCAGCTCTGAATCTTCCTACCTGTTGCCTTAAGAAAATCACTCAATTTATGGTATGTGAGAATGCATTTCCACATTTATCAAAAGCAAATAATGTTAACATCACAGAACTTTTAGGAGAATTAAATTAGACGCAATGACTGGCATATAGTGAGAAATCAACAAATGGTATTTATGATGGTTATCTTGTACCACTTTCTGGAATGCTTTTGCCTTGAACACACTTAGGAATGCTCAGAGCCAAATTGCCTTGACCATGATGGCTTGTGTGCTTGAAAGTAATTTTATAGCACAGTGCTCCTGAAGTTAAACACTACATTTCCAGAAAGTTGAGTTCAAAAATATTACCAACCAGAGAGAGTAATGTTTTTAAATCCTCACCTGAGGGTATTTTTTCCATTGATTTTTAGCGAGAGAGTGGAAGAGAGGGAGGAGTGGGGGGAGAGAGAGAAGCATTGATGTGAGAGAGACACATCAATTGGTTGCCTCCCGCATGCACCCTGACTGGGGTCAGGGATCAAACCTGCAACCGAACTATGTGCCCTTGAACAAGAATCCATCTTTTGACCCTTCAGTCTGCGGGCTGAAGCTCTAACCATTGAGAAAACTGGCCAGGTATAGAGTAATTTTGAGCTGAGCATCAGATGACAGGCTAAGGTGCCTTAGATACAGCTTACTCAGAAAACCTTCCTTTTGCAGGGCAAACAAGGACATTTGTTAGAAGCTCCTGCTTCTAGAGAACATGAGAAAGTTATTAGTTAATACGTGTGATTATTTAGGGACAAACACGATTGAGGCTCTGAAGCTCCAGGAAGTACTTGGGACAAATACTTTCCTCTATATCACTCAGGGAAAATCATCCAAAGGGCCTTCACTTGGGTCCTGACATGTCCCAAATCCTGTCAATGGCAGAATTGATAGTGTCCAACATAAAACATCCAGTCAAGCCCTGACCGGTTTGGCTCAGTGGATAGAGCGTCAGCCTGTGGACTGAAGGGTCCCAGGTTTGATCCTGGTCAAGGACATGTACCATGGTTGCGGGCACGTAACCAGTAGGGGGTGTGCAGGAGGCAGCTGATCGATAGTTCTCTCTCATCGATGTTTCTAACTCTCTATCCCTCTCCCTTCCTCTCTGTAAAAAATCAATAAAATATATATTTTTAAAAATCCCGTCAATACTTAGTTCCCTTATATATTCTCATTTGATAGGAAGGGCAATAACTTGCCCAACTGGTTATTTTATTTGACTAGCACGTTTCATTGCTCTTATTCTATGCCAGTAATTTCTTTTTTTATCTTTAATTTCTTTATTAGTTAAGGTATTACAAATGTGTCCTCATCCCCCCATTAACTCCCAACCTCCCCCCCCCCACTCATGCTCTCATCCCCCTGTTGTCCATGTCCATTGGTTTGATAGTCTGATCGCTGTTTGTCTGTCTTTGGATCTGTCCCTGTTCATCAGTCTATGTTGTTCTCTATATTCCACAAATGAGTGAGATCATGTGGTATTTATCTTTCTCTGACTGTATGCCAGTCATTTCTTACAGGATTTTCCACATGAATATATTTACTCTACATTATAGCTGGAGACAAATGTACTATTATAAATACTTTTTTTAAAAATTTTGTTTTATTGCTTAAAGTATTACAAAGAGTATTATATATGTCTCCCTTTTTCCCCCTTCTTGACATTCCTCCGGCTTCCCCTATCCCCCAGTGTCTTATGTCCATTGGTTATGCTTATATGCATGCATACAAGTCCTTCGGTTATAAATACTTTTAAAGATGAGGAATCTGAGCCTCTATGGGTTTTAAAATGTTTTAGAGTCTAGAGAAATGACAGAAACGTCTCCAACTTACTCTGTGAACATCCTCATTCACTCTGCTGGAACTGGGTCTGCTATTTTTTTTATTTGATTCTGTAATGTTTTAAATTTGTCATTTCTTGCCTTTTCTCTCCAATGTCTATTAAAAGATAGATGCTGACACTTTTGGATCGATCTTAAATGTTTCAACATTTCGCACATCTTTTCTGTTCATCTACTCCTTTGTATAGCCTGCTGGGAAAATCCCATAATTTGACCCTTTGGTTCATTAAATTATGTGCCAGATGCATCCAGTTAGCTATTTATCTAATTTAAATATTTTGCAATTTAACTATAATATTTTTAAGTTTAATTTTCAAGTTATTTTTTTCAATGCCAACCTATTTTTGTTTCATGAATGTCGTATGGCCTCATCCTAGTTAATCATACTTTTATTTTCTATGGAAGACTATCCTGTTACCCCAATAAACTGTAAGCTGTACATTTCCCTTCTGGAAATTAGTTTAAATCAAATTTTTAAAATTTTTAATTTTTAAAAAGAAATTTATCTCTTTTTTTAATTGATTTCAGAGAGGAAGAGAGATAGAAATATTAATGATGAGAGAGAATCATTGAATGGCTGCTTCCTGCACATGCCCATACTGGGGATTGAGCCTGCAACCCAGGCATGTGCCCTGACTGGGAATCGAACCGTGACCGCCTGGTTCATAGGTTGTCACTCAACCACTGAGCCACGCCAGCTGGGCAATTTAAAAATTCTTTTTTTTAAAAAAAATTATGAAGCTATTTTTCCTGTATGGGGAAAAAGTAGAAAGAATCTGCTTTTCAGCTCTGACAAAGCATTCAAGCTAATGAAAATCAAGCACGATTATTAAGAGAAAGACAGATAACCTAAATAAAAACAAGTTCTCTGTATCAACGAATCAAATTTCTGTACATAGGTGTCATTAAATGTGACCAGAGCTGGCCTCCTGCACGTGGTGTGCAACCTTTGCATGGGGCCCTGGAGTCAGAAGCCCCCTGCCTCATGCTTGCTTCAATGCTCTGCTGTTGCTGTCTGAAATTCTTCTCTTTCTTTTTTGTTTTTTAATCCTCACTTGAGTATATTTCCCACTGATTTTTAGGGAGAGTGGAAGAGAGAGGGAAAGAGAGAGAAACATCAATGTGAGAGAAACACATCGATTAGTTGGAGGAGCCTGCAACCAAAGTTTGTACCCTTGACCAGAATCGAACCTGGGACCTTTTGGTCCGCAGGCTGACGCTCTATCCACAGAGACAAACCAGGTAGGACTAAAATTCTTAATCATTTTCTATTTGAGCTTTTGTTATATACGTGAAGTCAGATTTGAAAATGGAGCATGTGTGTGAGCGAAGCAGATAGGCTGGTGCCAGCATGTAGATATGCGGGTCCAGGCCCACAGGCACGGAGGCAGTGGGCAGCATGACTGACATTCATGGGGCAGTCACATGCACCCGGGATCCTGAGGAGGTGGCAAGGTGGGGCCTGGACCCAGATTGGCGGTGGCAGTAGTGGCTGGGACGTTAACAATGTGAAAACCCTGACCTCTTGACCAGCCCGTGAGAAATTCACCCAAGTTGGCCCAGAGTCAGCAGAACAGTTTCATGTCCCCCTTTTTGTTCCACATTTCTGTATGTTGTGACTTGTCTCCACCCCTTTCCTGAAACTAAGGACAGAGAAGTGACATGTGAGGGCAAAAGAGGAAATGAGGACGATGCGGAGGTTCTGGCTGAGTTGTCTGAGCATGTGACCGTAGCCACTGGCTTGATGGAAAGGTGGGATGGCCTTCTGAAGACTTAATTACAGTGCCAGCTACGTGGCAATGCATTGCATGGCTGGAGCAAGGTTCTCCAGAAGGATGTATGTGCTCTGAGCCGGTGTCCAATCTATGGTTCTCTCTCTCATAGCCAGGATCAAGGGAAGGAAGTGGGAGTGGACCAATCACTATTGCTCCTAGTGAGCCACCAGCAAAATTATTGCTTCCTGTCCCTGCCACTTTATGCTCTTCTGGCCTGGAGGTCTTATGCGGGAAGCCTCTGCTTTCCCAATACTGTCATAAGAGTGCACCAAGGAACGTGGAAGGCTGATGGACTTTGGGCGTTAGCAGGGCTGTGTTGAGATAGCGGTGGCTCAATGCAATTTCCTGACCTAATAGCCTCAAAGTAAATGTTTACTGAACCTTACTGATCTTTATTGACCTTAGAGACGGTCTGTCTGCTACCTGTTTGTCGTGCTTTACGGAGGGCAAGATGTGTATCTAAAACTGAATAAAAAGTGGATAAGACAAGGTTTCTGTGTGCCTCTCCAAGAGAGAGGTCTCCACCTGGCCCCCCATGCCTTCTAAGTTCATATTTCTTGTCTAGTGTTTTCATTTGTGTGTCGGCCCCCCCTTCAGATCCTGAACCCTAGCCCTAGGTTGCGGCAGTCTTAGATCCAGAGAGAGGAAAGCTTCCATCAGGTGATACAGCAATGATTCCTTTGATTTGCCACCTGGTCACTTTGGGCTTCTTGTGCCTACGAATCAGCAGGCAAAGAAGAGAGTTATTTTGTTGGTTGGGGTGATTGATCCTGACCACCGAGGGGAAATTGGACTAATGCTCCACACTGAAGGTAAGGAAGAGTGTGTCTGGAATACAGGAGAGCCCTTAGGGTGTGTCTTAGTACTACCAGGCCTTGTGATTATGATCGGTGGAAAACTGCAACAACCCAATTCAGACAGGACTACTAATGGCCCAGACCTTTCAGGAATGAAGGTTTAGGTCAACTCATCATGTAAAGAATCACAACTGGCTGAGGTGCTTACTGAGGGCCAAAAAGAATACAGAATGGGTAGTAGAAGAAGGTAGTTATAAATGGGCCATGTGACCAGTTACAGAAATGAGGACTGTACTTGTAATCATGACTATTTCTTCCTTATTTTGTTTCCATACATATACATATACATATATTGAGAAAATATGTTTGTTTTCATTTCTCTCTTATTCCTTTATCATGTAACATATGGTGTATTGAGTTGATATCTTAGTATTTAAGTATTGTTAAGTTTACATCATACTATTTAAGTTACAGGCCATCAGGGGGAAGAGTAAACATCACTCGAGGACTTTACCTCCTCTTTTGGGGAAGGGGTTAGTGTGTTTTAGGTTATATGAAGGACAATTGTATCATGTTAGGTGGAATTATGACCTTGTTCATTGTCTTTATTTGGAGATTAAATATGATGTAAAGAGATCTGTGTAAGTGCCAAGTTGACAAGGGGTGGACTTGTGATGGTTCATTTTATGTGTCAAATTGAGTAAGGATGTCAAAATAGCTGATAAACATTATCTCTCAGTGTGTCTGTGAGGGTATTTCCAGAAGAGATTAGCATTGGAATTGGTAGACTGGGTAAAGAAGATTCACTTTTACCATTGTGGGTAGGCATCATCTAATCCGTTGAGGGCCCAAATAGAACAAAAGGGCAAAAGAAGGGCTAATTCCTTTTATCTTCTTGAGTTGGGGCATCTATCTTTTTCTTTCTTTCTTCAGACATTGGAGCTCCTGATTCTTGGGTCTTCAGACTCTGGGACTTACACCTGAGCCCACTCCTCCCTCCCACCCCAGTTCCCAGGCCTTTAGTCTCAGACTGAATTATACCACCAGCTTTCCTGGGTCTCCAGCTTGCAGATGGCACTTTGTGGAAGTTCTCAGCCTCCATACCTGTGGGAACCAATTTCTATAATGTGTGTGTGTGTGTGTGTGTGTGTGTGTGTGTGTGTGTGTGTGTATGTGTATCTCCTAATGGTTCTGTTTTTCCGAAGAACCCTGACAAATACACTTGTTTTGAGGTACTGTTAGTTTTCTCCACTGTAAAGTTACTCCTACTCTTCCCCCTTTCATATTCTTTGGAAACAGATCACTAAACACAGCCCACACTCTAGAGCTGGGGAGTTAAGATCCACTTCCTGGTTGTTCTGTATTTTAGTTGTAATTTTGATGTAATTGTGGGAGGCAGTGAGTACAGGAGTCTCCCTACGCCGCCATCTTGGTTCTCTTCTTGTAAGTTACTAGCCTTTTTTGGCGAACTAACGTATAATCAATTCTTGTGATTGTTTCATTGATACTTGAGAAGAAGTATTTTGTAATAAATAAGATCAAATTCAGTGCTTTTGGCTTGAATTCTATTTTGTCTGATATAAGAATCACTACCCGTGATTTCATATTGTTTCTATTTCTCAGTATATCTTTATCCCTTCTTTTATTTTTGGCTTTTCTGAATCATTTTGTTTTCTATGGCCTCTTGCATGTAGCATATGATTAGATCTTGTTTTGTGAGTCAAGTTGGAAATATTTTAATAGACAAATTAAACCCATTCATATTTATTGATATAACTGACATGTTTAGTCATAGTATCTTCTGTGATATTTTATGATTCCTTGACTACAAGATGTGCTTTTTATAATTGCTTGCTTATTTATTTATTTTTATACTCAGAAAGGTTTATATTTTTTCTAGTGGTTACCTTTTGTACTTAAACTTTTTTGAAACTTTTGTTGAAGTAATTACAGAATTAAAAGAAGTTTTAAACCCTAGCTCAGTGGTTCTCAACCTTGGCTGCACATTAGAATCACCTGGGAATCTTTTTAAAATCCTGATTTCTGGGCCTCATCCTCCGGAAATTCTGTTTCTTTGTTATGGGGTGGGGCCACAACATGAGTAACAAAGAAACAGAATTTCCGGAGGATGAGGCCCAGAAATCAGGATTTAAAAAAGCTTCCCAGGTGATTCTAATGTGCAGCCAAGGTTGAGAACCACTGCATCTAGCTGGTTTGGCTCAGTGAATAGAGCATTGGCCTGCAGACTGAAGAGTCCTGGGTTCGATTCTGGTCAAGAGCACATGCCTGGGCTGTAGGCTCAATCCCCAGTAGGGGACGTGCAGGGGGCAGCCAATCAATGATTCTCTCTCATCATTGATGTATCTATCTCTCTCTCCCTCTCCCTTCCTCTCTGAAATCAATAAAAATGTATTTTAAAAAAAGAAGTTTCAAAAATGGTACAGAGAGGCCCCTTTTACCCATCACAGACCTTCCCTCAACAATAATGTTTGCATAGCTATTGTACTTATACCTTTGTAAAATTGCTTATGGGTACATTGGTACAGAAATTTCTTTTTTTTTAAATTTAAATTCTATATTGTTGAAAGTATTACATATGTCTCCTTCCCCCTATTGACCTCTCCTCAGTCGCTCCCACCCCCCAGCACATGCCCTTACCACCCTAATGTCTGTGCCCATTGGTTATGCTCATATGCATGCATACAAGTCCTTTGGTTGATATATTACCCCCTCCACAAATGAGTGATACCATGTGATACTTATCCTTCTCTGACTGGCTTATTTCGCTTAGCATAATGCTCTTCAGTTCTATCCATGCTGTTGCAAATGGTAAGAGTTCTTTCTTTTTGTACAGCAGCATAGTATTCCATTGTGTAGATGTACCACAGCTTTTTTAAAAAAAAATATATATTTTATTGATTTTTTACAGAGAGGAAGGGGGAGGGATAGAGAGTTAGAAACATCGACGAGGGAGAAACATCAACCAGCCGCCTCCTGCACACACCCCACTGGGGATGTGCCTTATACAACTGCCATTCTTTCTTTGCTTCTCTTTCAATTCACCAATTTCTTTCTGATCCCTTTAACTTCCTTTGTTTTATTTTTCTGCATTTTTAAATGAATGTTATTAAATTTTCTTGAGTCTACTTTCCCTTGGGAACCTTTTAATTTATGTTCACTTATAATTTTGCCTTTTTCTTCCATTTATTTTCATAGTTCAATCTTCTCTGTTTTCTCTTGATTCTTTGAAAGTCTGAATCAAGGTGATTTTTTTTCATACCTCCAAATATTTGTTTGCATGTGTTTAATTTAGTTTGGAATGTTGTCTTGCAGTTTTTAATGCTTCATAGTTGTTTTCTGAAATGGAATGTTTTATCAGTTGAGGTGTGTCGAACCTTGTTCTCTGATGTTTTGGTAATAACTCTGTATAGATTTACTGAGGAGTCCTCTAGAATTTTTGTGTATTCGTGATGGTTTCTAATGTTTCTAGTTTAAAGGCACACCATCTTCTGCTATTGTATCAAAGTCCAGAGTCTTTATTTTTTATTTTGGTGGTGAAGGGAGGAGTTGTGTTTCTCTGATTTTTTTTATTCTCTTTTTTCTTATAGGACCCTAAATGTTCTCTTTTTCTTTCATTTTCCCTTCAACACCCAGTTACCAAAAGCTGTTTCTCACTTCTCCTTGGCCTTTTATTTCTTCCGTAGAAGCCATGCCTTTTGAAGATTGGTACTTCAAATTGTGCATACTTTTAAGTTACTTCCCTGTACTCTGTGCTCTGGTCTACAAGGGCACTTAAAATATTTTCATATTTGAGGAGAACTTATTCTTTCTTTCAATGATTTTAGATCAACATTAGGCCCATGACTAGCTCTCTTATTCCCTACAGTGTTCCTTCCCCCCCCGCCCCCGCCAGCCTGCCCTTGCTCACTACAAAAGTTTATGATGTGGCATGAATATGAGAAACTACTTGCTGGGATTTAGTTTTTTGTTTTTTTTTTAATAAACTTAGAATTATTTTAGGTTTGGGGATTTTTGTGTCTTCAAGTTATGTTTACCATGTGGTTTTCATGGCTTTTAAGTTTTTTGTTATTATGTACTAGAGGCCCGGTGCACGAATTCATGCATGGGTGGGGTCCAGCTGGCTGAGGCGACGGGATGCAGGCAGTTGGCTGGCTGGCCCCGCCCCCTGGTCGAACTCCCAGTCGAGGAGACAATTTGCATGTTAGCCTTTTATTATATAGGATTATTTTGGGAGGAAATATTGGGAGACACAGACCGAAGCAGCCACCATTGTCTTCAGTAATCAGGAAGTCTTTAATTTTTTTTTTTATTGATTTTAGAGAGGAGGGGAGAGAGTGGGAGAGAGAGATAGAAGCATCAACAATGAGAGAGAATCATGGGCTGCCTCCTGGACACCACACACTGGGGATCAAGCCTGCAACCCAGGCATGCGCCCCAACCAGGAATCAAACCGTGACCCCCTGGCTCCTAGGTCATCACTCAACCACTGAGCCACGCTGGCTGGCCTGTAAGTCTTATTAAATAGTCTTTTTTTTTTGACATTTCCTAACTTATAAACACCAGATCCACCATTCCTTACTCTGCTGAGTTCACAACTTACCATTTTCTTTACCTGAATGTCTCAACGTCCTTCTACCCCTTGTTGATCATAAAGCAGATCTCGTAACTTGTATATAAGAGGGCCTATCCCCAGATACTAACTGGTACACACCTTTTTTTTTTAAAGAAATATGTCTTGTTTTTAAAAATTATGATTCTGTGGGGTTTCTTCCCACCACAATTTGGTATAGTTGGCAGAATCCAGAGTAAAATGAGCCCTAGGAAGAGTAGAGGTGATCTATAGGATGTGGGACATGTACACATTGCAGGACATCCTGATGTTTAACTACCATGAACTGAATTTTGTGGCCCTACCCACAAATTCATATGTTGGAACCATAGCCTCCAGTGTGAATGTTTATGGAGGTGGGGCCTTTGGGAGATAATTGAGGTTAATGGGGTCATAAGGGTGGAGCTCCGACGATGGGATTAGTACCCTTATAAGAAGAGGCAACAGAGAGCTCTGGATTTCTCGTTCTCTCTTTCATGTGAGTGCACAGCAAAAGGCAGCTGTCTTTATGCCAGAAAGAGAGTTCTTGTTGGAACCTGACCATGCTGGAATTCTGATCTCAGATTCCTGGCCTCTATAACTATGAGAAATAAATGTCTGTTATTTAAACCACCCAATTCATGGTATTTTGTTATGGCAGCCTGAGCACACTAAGATTTTGGTACTGAGAAATGGGGTGCTACCATAACAAATACCTAAACATGTGGAAGATACTTTTTAAGTGAGTAATGGATAGAGGCTGGAATAGTTTTACGGTACATGCTAGAAATATCACTGTTAGAGGCAATTCTAATGAAGGCTCAGAGAGAAAAGAGGAGTGTTAGAGAGAAAACTTCCATCTTCTGAGAGAACACAAAAATAATAATAGACTGAATGTTCCTAGAAATGTGAATGTTAAAGGCTGTTCTGGTGAGAACTCAGTTGGAAATGAGAAATGTGTTAATGGAAAAAAGGACATTCTTGTTATAAAGTGGCAAGGAACTTGGCTGAATTGTGTTCTAGTGTTTCACCACTGATCATAAATGCCACCTTAGATAAGTTTTCATACATTTCTCTTTTTTAAATTTATCTTTATTGTTGAGGGCATTACAGATATCCCCCCTTTTCCCCCCCATTGACCCCCTCCACCCCGCACCTACCCCTTCCAGGCCTTCACCACACTATTGTCTGTGTCCATGGGCTATGTATATATGCATATAAGTTCCCTGGTTAATCTCTTTTTCCCACCCCTCTTCCCTCTGAGATTCACGAATCTCTCTTCCACTATTGTCTGTTTTTGCACCAACATGTAATGCTTTCCTAGTAAGAAAAAATTCCTTTTCTATTTAAAAAATGTGATCCCAATGGGTAAAAATTTCCCTTCCCATATTAAGTAATTTGCATCAGTAAGAGAAGAGGTTGCTGGTACTGGACTCATCTAGAACCCCATCTTGGAGTCCTGTGTCTGCCCAGGCTGGAAAAACACATGTATATTTACCTGCTCATAAAAACACATCCATCTCAGAATTTTCACAGAGATTGTGCTATGCAAAAGCTATATGACCAAATGGAACTTGTTTGAGGTCAGGCTGGGGGAACATGTAAGAATGCATTTCTGTTCTATAACCTTGTGCTTACTCTTTTCGTAATATACCTGCATTGTAATTGCATGTCTAAGTACCTGTCTCCATTATTGAACTGTGTGTTTTGTGAAAACAGGTACTATTCCTTTGGCATGAGGCTGAATTGTGTTTTCACATACTTCATAGGGTTGTTGGGAGGATTAAATAACTAAGTAATAATTTAAACATCGTAAGTAGTCAAGAAATTACTGAATGGAATTGTATTGAGATAGCTAAGAAGATAATAATCCTTTTGTCTAAGAGGATAATTCTGAGCTGTATCGGTACCTATGGAGTTAGATAACAATTGTCATAGCTGCCCATCTTGTTACATGCTGGAGCTTGTGGTGACGTGAATACACTTTAAGTATGTTGTAAGCCATAAAAACGTCTATTGATGAATTTTAGGGCAAGGAGCCTTTAAAGAAGCCTTGTTCTTTAAAATCATGGATCTTTCAAAAATTTCAGGTAGACTCCCAGAGGAGAGGTTGCTGGGTCATATGGCAACTCTATTCTTAGTTTTTTGAGGAACCGCCATACTGTTTTCCATAGTGTCTGTACCAGTTTACATTCTCACAAGCAGTGAATGAGAGCTGCTTTTTCTCCACAACCTCTCCAACACTTATTACTTGTCTTGTTGATAACAGCCATTCTAACAGGCATGAGGTGGTATCTCATTGTAGTTTTGATTTGCATTTCTTTAATAGCTAGTGAAGTTGAGCATCTTTTCATATATCTGTTAGCCATTTGTATGTCTTCTTGAGAGAAGTGTCTGCTCAGGTCTTGGCCCATTTTTTAATTGGATTGTTTGTTTTGGTGTTGTGTTGCATGAATTCTTTTATCTGCAAGATATATGCACCCTTATGGTCATTGTAGCATTATTCATGATGGCCAAGGCATGGAGACAACCAAAGTATCCTTTGGTAGATGATTGGATAAGAAAGATGTGCTACATATATACTATGGAATACTACTCAGTCATAAAGTCATAAGAAGAGATGAAATACTGCCATTTGTGACAACATGAATGGACCTTGAGAATATCATGCTGAGCAAAATAATTCAGTCAGAAAAAGCTAAGAACTATATGATTTCTCTCATATGTGGGATGTTAAAACTGAACCTCATATACACAGACACCGGTATGGTGGCTACCAGAGGGAAGGGAAAGGGGATCAGTAAAAGGTAAAGGGGGCCAGATATATGGTGATAGAAGATGATTTGACTTTGGCTGGTGGGTACACAATGCAATATACAGAACATGTATCAAAGGAATGTACACTTGAAATCTATAAAATCTTATTAACCAATGTCACCCCAACACATTTAATAAAAAGATATTTTAATGCAAAGATCAAAGCCATGGTATGGACAATAAAATGGAACTTCAGGGTCAGAGTTAATTAAAAAAATCATAGATATCAAAAAACCTTACTCTTTGAAATCATATCAGTGAGAATAGAATGCTCTGAGCTATTCAGAGAAGCCACAACCACACCATCTAGTTCAGGTGCAATTTCTCACATCAGGGATTTTCCAGCAAAGAGGAGATACCACATTATACATTCATCTTAACTCTGTGGTTTCCAAGGACAGGAGCCCTTCCTATGTCGAGGACTGTTAAGCTTTTACTTATTGCCTTACTTTTCTTTGAACCTATTAAAACATTGCCTCATTTAAACTTTACCTAAACTCCCCCCTCCCCCAAAAGCCTGTAATAAGACCGTGCCTTTCTTTTTTGAGGCTGAACTTTGTTTCTCCTGTGAAGGAATAAGAGTTAAGCTCAGTTTTTGTTTTCAGATTTGAGAGATTTGATTGTATTTTAACATGTAAATGAGTATATATAGCAATGGAACCTTTTCAATTTTGTAGAAATCTGTGTGATTATCCTCTAAGAAAGTGGTGCCTTATCCTTCTAAGGTCAGCAACAAGACCTTTGGTAAATCAGATTTCTTAGTTTCCTTTTTATTGCTATTGAATAAAAGATCAGATTTATTTTGCACCTTTGCCATATATTTGCTTCCAATCTTTTAAAAATTATGTTTTATCTAATGAATGCTTGTTCATTTAACAGCAATATCATCTAGTCTGAAAGGTTTAGTCTCATCTCTATGAGGCAGTAATGTTTCTAGGTGTTGAACGCCATTCTAAGACCAGTTGGTCTTGATATCTTCCTAGAGCTGATTTAAAAAATCATTCTTTTAGGATTTTCCTCTCTGATATGCTCACTCTCTGGTTTTATTATTCATATCAGATAAACTCATGCATATATTAAAGTAACAAAAATAGAAAATTGTTTTAATGGTTTAGATGGATTTTTTCTAAGCAGCAGTTTGAGATTGTGCCTCTACTTATGTCATTTGTAACTTTAGCCATCTGTTGATCTTACATATGATGCATTCTAGGAATTCAGTCAAATAGCAAAAGATCTTAGTGCTTTCCATATTATTCAGGATTTCAGTAGTTACACAGGAATCGCAGTGGTCATGCCATGGAAATAAAGAAAATTAAGCAAAATTATGAAGACCTTTAAAATACACAGTGGCCAGATACAGAAAATACAGCATGGTGTGGTATTGTGTTTTTTTTTTTTCATAAGAGAGTTATATAGAGTGCTTTTTCTATTGGAAGAGCTTCTCTAACTACTGTTTAGCCACACTTGCATAGGTATGTTCAATTTCTTTGTCTTCAGGACATGTGTGGGCAAATTCTTCACGGGCATAAGCATTGTGGAGATAGCGCCAGACTCCCGAGAATTCTGCTGGAATGTCAAAGTCACGGTATTTCTTGGCAGCAATCTAGGGTTTTGGAAAAAGCAGTTGGCAGTAAAAGGCATCAGTAACATGCCCAGTGTGTAGAAACATATTTCAAAAGTCAAGATCATTGTGGACATGCTATCCGCACAAAAAGTACTACTAAATAAAATGAAAGAATCTTGAAATTACTACTTTAATGTGTAGCGTACAAATGTAGACAAAGCTATATGCCTACAATCATATTTATATTAAGTTGTATTTAATGTTTAGAAGGGAGCACAGAAAAAGAGCACATATCTCCCCATTAAACTAAGAGGTTGTTTAGGGTCCCAACTATGTCATTACTTTATGAATTCTATGTATCTGGCATAGGACCTGAGATAGAATAAATTCTGTTCAATAAAAATTTGATGGTGAGTAAATTATCATAATAATATCAATAGCCCACATTATTTATCACTTGTTATGATCCAGACACCATTCTAAGCATTTAACATGTCCTAATTTATTTAATTTACTCAACAATTCTGTGAAATGGGTAATATTATTCTTTTAAAAAATATTTTAAAATTTATTTCAGAGAGGAAGAGAGAGGGAGAAAGAGATAGAAACATCAATGATGAGAGAGAATCATTGGTCGGCTGCCTCCTGCATGCTCCACACTGGGGATCAAGCCTGCAACCTCGGGCATGTGCCCTTGACCGGAATCGAACCCGGGACCTTTCAGTCCACACACCGACGCTCTATCCAGAGTCAAACCGGCTAGGGCTGGGTAATATTATTCTTGTCTTATAGCCAAGACAGTGGGAAACCCCTGATATAGGGAGAAATAATAATTTTTTATGCTTTACAGGGGAGATCATGGATTTTTCCTTTGAGGAGAGAAAAGATGTACACACTATGCAGAATGATGATGCTAAAGCCATCATATAACAACCTCACACAGAATGGTCATGTGATTCGTGCTGGCAACTCCCAAACCCAGCTCAAACCTTTAGGCTACCTTATAAATACTTACTTTAATAATGTTCAGCTTGGGTAACAAGCTGCAGTCAGCCAGTGTCAGATCATCCCCATCCAAGAACAATCTTCTGGAAACTGAGAGTTCCTCAGTACTGTCTGGATCAATTTCATCCAGAAGTGGGGTGTTTAAGTAGTCATCCAGGCGCTTAAATTCTCTGAGCAGAGCTCTTTCAAAATCTGAGGCAATGAAGTAATAGGGTTACTTATAAATGTATTGTCTTCATGACTAAATACATTCTCAATATGCTTTTCACACATTTAAACATCTCTATCTATACAGGCTCCGTACACTGGCTATTAAAAATCTAAATAGTTAACTAGAATGCTCAACTAGCCACTGATAAGACCGAGTACGATGCATCTACACGATGGAATACTATGCTGCTGTTAAAAAGAAGGAACTCTTACCATTTGCAACAGCATGGATGGAACTGGAGAGCATTATGCTAAGTGAAACAAGCCAGTCAATGAAGGAAAAATACCACATGATCTCACTCTTTCGTGGATAATTAAGACCATTACAAACTTTCGAACAATAATAAATACAGTGGCAGAGCTGCCTCAAACTGATTGTCGAACTGCAGTGGGAAGACCAGGGAGGGTTGGGGGGCAGGAGGGAGGGGAGTAAGAGATCAACCGAAGGACTTGTATGCATCCATATAACCATAACTAATGGACATAAGACACTGGGGGGTAAGGGAGGGCAGGGGCTTGTCAAGGGTGGGGTGGGGGGAAAGGACACTTATGTAATACCCTTTGTAATACTTATAGCGAAAAATAAAAAAAAAAAAGACCAAGTACGATGTTTAATCAAATGATGAGTGGAAATATTTCTGGATTTTTCTTGAAGAGATGCATTGGGAGGAGAGGCAAAGAGAGAAAAAGCAAGTGATATGTTATCCTTCAGCCCAGAAGAGTAAGAAAGTGGAATCAGAGACTAATAGCTCTCATGACTCAGAGGATAGTAAAGTTCAAGAATGTTTGGGAGCCCTAGCCTATGTGGCTCAGTGGACAGAGTGTCGGCCTGCAGACTGAAGGGTCCTGGGATCAGTTCCGGTCAAGGGCACGTACCTCAGTTGCAGGCTCGATCCCTGGTGGTCAAGGCACGCGCAGGAGGCAACCAATCGATGTGTGTCTCTCACATCGATGTCTCTCTCTCTGTCTTTCCCTTCCACTCTCTCTAAAAAAATCAATGGGGAAAAATATCCTTGGGTGAGGATTAACAAAAAAAGAAAAAAAGAGAATGTTATGTGCTATGGTTTAAGAAACCTTAGTAACAGTACGCAGGACTGGGAAAGTTTGGAGGGAGGCATCTAACAAGTCCAGTCGTTTGCACCTGGCATGCCAATGCTCTAGATGAGCTACATTGGTAATTTCTATATTGAATCTTGGGCTCTCAATCTAATAAAACTTCATGCAAAGGAATTTCAGAAAAGAGAGCAGAGACTGAGAGGAAGGGTATTCTCCAACATATACTATACATTTTTAAAAAATCCTATTTTAGCTGAGTGAGAATGAGCAAGTGAGTGAGAAAAACAGAGATTTAAAGAAAGTTATCTTACTCTTATTGGCCTCCTTTTGTGTATTCTTAATATACGCAGAAAACTTGGCAAAGAGGTTACTGCCCACATCAAAGGACTCCTTGTTCTTGGGACTCAAGCAAGGGTACCTTAAAAAGAAACATCACTGCAGTATCATTCACACATAAGGAGACAGAGACCAGGTGTCCTAGCTTGCATTCTACTGAGAATGAAGGTTTTGGAAATTGTGTTGGAAACTGAAGGTCCTGAGAATTCGCTCATTGGAAATATGTATTTTCCCAATCTCAGAATAATTTAGTTTATAAAGTTCACTCGGAAACCAGTTGTCTGAAAGTCAAAGTTCATTTACCTATAGAAGCAATGTTTCAAATGGTAATTGGGTTCCCACACTTGCTCCTGTAAGTCTCTTTGGCATTAGATATGGTGGTAATACATTTTCAAAGATATGGTAAGTAGTAGGAAAAAATATAGCTTCAAATATTGTAACTTATAAAACAAATGAAGGAATAAAGGAGATGGAGATGATGGAAAACAGTAGGCAAGATGTCCTCTTCTAAGTAATACAAAGATCATTTAGGATAATAAAACAAAATAAAGTGATAATTTCATTACACCTACAAATTAAATAAGGAAAACCATATGATCACGAATAGAAGTATTCAATGAAAATCAATTCCTAATAATAAAACACCTCCTAGCAACTAGAAGTGGCCAGGCCAAATATTCATCTTCCTGATTCCTCTCTTAATCTCCACCCCCACCAGATCCATTAGCAACTCCAGCCAGTTTACTTTTCCAAATGTACCCAGAATCTGTCCACTTCTCACCACCTACACTGCCCACTTCTTGGTCCAAAGCCTATATTACTGCAGCCGCCTGGTAACTATTCTCCCTATTCTTATGCTTGTCTCCCACACAACAGACTATTCTCTACCTGCTGTGAGAGCAGTCATGTTAAAATATGTCATGTGTGTCTCCCCTACGCAATACCCTGCAATGTGCCCATCTCATTCAGACTCAGAGCTCAAGTCTTCACAGAGGCCTACAGGGACTGGTGGGATCTTGTGCCTCTTTACCCCTCTGTTCTCATCTCTTCTTTTCTTCCTTACATACACTGAGTGGCCAGATTATTATAACTGGCCAGATTATTATGACCACCCCATCAGTACAATGAAGTGAATTAGTTATGCAAATAATAATAATAATAATAATAAAAACCTTGAGAGTATTTGCTTAGGAAGTTTTCAATATTCAGTATTTTTGGAAGTGTCAATGAAGAACTGATGGGGTGGTCATCATAATCTGGCCACTCAGTGTATTTCACTCAATACTGGATCATTTGCTGTTTTTCAAATAGGCCAAAGAGCAGGGATCCTCAAACTACGGCCCACATGCAAATACAAATATTGTATTTGTTCCCATTTTGTTTTTTTACTTCAAAATAAGATATGTGCAGTGTGCATAGGAATTTGTTCATAGTTTTTTTTTAAACTATAGTCCAGCCCTCCAACGGTCTGAGGGACAGTGAACTGGCCCCCTGTTTAAAAAGTTTGAGGACCCCTGCCTAAGAGGCTTCCAACCCAGGGCATTTTCACTTGATTTGCACTTAAATGGAGTGCCTTCCCTCATATATGCACATGATCTGCTTCCTCTCTTCTTTCAGGTCTTTTTTTCTAATAGCTCTCTTATGTGAGCCTTTCTCTGGCCACCCCAGCTAAGACTGCAACCTCTCCCCTGTCCCTAACACTCACTGTTTTCCTCCCTTGCCTCGTTTTTTCTTAGTATTTATCATCATCTAACGCAGTTTATATTTGTTTTTTTATCTTGATTATTTACTGTCTTCCCCAACTAGAATGTAAGGTCTACCAGGCCAGAGAGTTTTTGCCCATTTTATTCACAAATGTGTCCCAAGTGCCTTGAATAGTACCCACTCCTTAATAAGTATTCAGTAAATATTTGTTGAATGATTACATGAATTCATTAATGTTGTTAACTTGATAAAAGGGATGCATCAAAAACTTTCAGCAAGCTTCATATAAAATGGTAAAATGTTTTGGGGAGGTGCAAATCAAAGCCATAATGAGATTATTAACCTCACGCCTGTTAGAATGGCTATTATCAAGACAAGAAATAACAAGCTCTGGAGAGAATATGAGGAAAGGGAACCCTCACACACTGCTGGCGGGAGAGGATGTGGAGGAAAGGGAACCCTCGTGCACTGCTGGTGGGAATGCAGACTGGTGCAGCCACTATGGGAAACAGTATGGAGGTTCCTCAAAAAATTAAAAATATAACTTACATATGACACAGCAATCCCTCTTCTGGGTATCTACCCCCCAGATTTGAAGACACTTATTTGTAAAGATATATGTACTCCTATGTTCATTGCAACATTATTTCCAATAGCCAAAACATGAAAACAACCTAAGTGTCCTTTTATAGATAATTGATGAAAAGGCTATGTTACATACTGGGTAGGCAAAGTAGGTTTACAGTTGTTTGTATGGAAAATAATACAATAATTAATAAATAATGATACCAGAATAAACTCTGTGATTCACATATAACTGTAAACCTACTTTTGCCCCACCCTGTACATACAGTGGAATAATACTCAGCCATAAAAGATGAAACACTGCCATGTGAAACATTGGTGGACTTTGAGGGTATTATGCTAAGTAAAACGTCAGAAGAAAAAGGACAAACTCATATGATTTCACTCATGGGATATATAACAAAAAGAAAAAGAAATGAACAGACAAAAGACAACAAAAACAAACTCATAAATACGGACAACAGATTGGAGATTACCAGAGAGGAAAGAGTGTGGGGAGGGCAAAATGGATAAGGGGGTCAAATATATGGTGGTGGATGGAAACTAAACTTGGGTGGTGAGTACACTATAGTGTATACAGATATTGAATTACAATGTTGTGCACCTGAAACTTGTATAATGTTATTAGCCAGTATTACCTCAAAAAATAGCAAATATTTTTAAAAAGGTGATACATTCATGTTGTTGCATATGGCAAGATATTATTTTTTATTTCTGCATAATATTTCATTGTCTACATATCACATCTTCTTTATCCATTTATCTATCTTTGGACATCTAGATTAGCTCTATATTTTGACAATTGTAAATAATGCTGCAATGAACATAAGGGTGCATACAAGGTGGGGCAAACGTAGGTGTACAGTTGTTCATATGGAAAATAATGCAATCATTAATAAATAACAATACAAGAATAAACTGTGTTTCATGTATTCACAACTGTAAACCTACTTTTACCACACATTGTATATCTTTATGAATTAGTGTTTTACCATTTGTGACAACATGAGTGGATCTAGAAAGTATTGTGTTAAGTGAAATAAGTCAGGTAGAGAAAAACAAGTACTGTATGGCTTCACTTATATATGAAATATAAAAAACAAATAAACAAACAAAAACAGATCTGTAGAAACAGACAAAAGAGTTACTAGAAAGAATGGAATGGAGGTATGGGTGAAAAAAGGAAGGGGAATATAGTCAATAATATTGCAATATGTTTACAGTGAGAGATGATTACTAGAATTAGCAATGTGATCACATTGTAAGGTATAAAAATGTTGAATAACTATATTATATATCTTAAACTGATATACAAATATAAGGTTGTATACCAACTATACTTAAATTTTAAAAAAGAAAAGGTGAAACGTTAGAACTAATTTTTAAAAACCAGCCAAGAACAAGGATAATCATTATCACTACTGCTCTTTCAACATTGTGCTGAATGTACTAACCACTAAGACAAGAAAAAATCACTCTACATGGTGACTCTAAAACCATTCATATTAATTTTAAGAACAAACAGAAACGCCTAAAATTACTATTACAGCTGATATTGTGTTTTGATCCTCCCCTGAGGATATGTTTATTGGTGTGTGTGTGTGTGTGTGTGTGTGTGTGTGTGAGAGAGAGAGAGAGAGAGAGAGAGAGAGAGAGAGAGAAACATCGATTGGTTGCCTCCCTTACTGCCCTGACAGGGATGGAACCCACAACCTAGGTATGTGCCCTGACCGGAATTAAACCTGCAACCTTTTTGGTGTTTGATTCCCCAACCAACAGAGCCACCCAGGCAGGGCAATAGCTGATATTGTTTTTGACATTCTAGCAAGTGGTGGAAGACACTATTTTAAAGCAATCACTATAAAAACTAGAAGAGAAGCAACAACATAATTGCATGTCTAGAAAGATCCAAGAAAGTATAGGGAAAAAATTACTAGCATTAATGAGCTATTTTGTTAAGGTGGCTAAATACAAATCAAACATTTAAAAAATTTATCTTTATTGTTGAAAGTGCTATTGATGTCCCCTTCCCCCCTCCATCCCACTCCCTCCCCAGAGCCTCCCCTGCACTATAGTGTGTTCATGGGTTATATACCATTTGAATTTTGCTGCAGGGAATCTATTACATAGGAATAAAAACACTAGCACATAAGGACATATGCACAAGGATGTTATTTATACCACTGTTTGTAGTGGTAAAAAAAAAACAACTGGAAGGAAAGGGAATGTCCATCAGTAAAGGAATAGTTTAGCAACTTGTAGCACATCCGTGACATGGACTATTATGCAGACATTAAAATGAATGAAATCTAAACCAGTAGAGTTGAAGGATGTTACAATGTTCTTCGACGTGAGATAAGCAAGATGCAATATTTAGAAATTATGCTTATTATTATTATGCTTATGCGAACCTAGAAAAAGGTATGGAAAGATACACAATTGTTCTTTTGTTGTTGTTTTTTTCCACTAGTTACCTTTGGGAGCAAGAAAAAATTAGGGAGCAGATAATGTTAGGGAAGAAGTAGTAGAGGAAGATGGCAGAGGAGTAAAAAACAAAATAAGACTCAATAGGTACAGGACAAACTTGGAGCAGGTGCTTAAATCTAAGAAGCCATCAATAATTGATGAAAGAGACCTAATATAGCCACACAGAGGAGAATCTAGAATAGTGGTCTTAGTTTCTTATGTAAGAAGAATTATGGACTGATAGAACCTTTTGTTTAATATATATATATATATATATATATATATATATATATATATGACTGAGACTTCATTTTTTAGAGCAGTTTTAAATTCACAGCCAGACTCCTTACCAGTGGAAACTGTGAGATAATAAATGAGTGTTGTTTTAAAACACTGAGTTTGCAGTAATTGGTTATACAGCAATAAAAAAATAAATACAGCAGACTTCCTGTTTCCAGGCACTATCCTATGTAGGCAGATATATATATAACTTCCATTCAAGTGTAGACAGTGCAGTTCTGGCCTCTGGCTAACGGTGAGACCTGTTTCCTGACCTCCAGCCCTTGTGTTGGGCATGTTCTACCTCATGCCATCGGTGATGTGAAAGCCTAGTCGTGATCAGTTCTCATGGGCTACACAGTGTTATTACTCCATGCTCTTACTCTTCCCCAACCTTGGGTTATTTCTCTATTTCTAGACCAAAGAGACTTTGCTCTCTTATTTTAAGTATGCTATGCATTTAAAAATAATTTGAAATGTTCTATCTATAGTGTGTGTGTATTTAAAGTTGAAGGGGGAAATTGAGGCATAATCTTTTTCAACCTGTAGAGCTAAGAGATCAG
Source organism: Myotis lucifugus (assembly GCF_000147115.1). Lineage (NCBI taxonomy): Eukaryota > Metazoa > Chordata > Mammalia > Chiroptera > Vespertilionidae > Myotis > Myotis lucifugus. The sequence continues at coordinate 2,365,725 of NW_005871217.1, read as the reverse complement.
ACTGAATAATGAAAGAAGATCATTCATTGAAGATCTTCCGAGGGCTCCCCAACAAAAAGGTCTGATTTTTGTCAGTATAAATGCTCCCAAACTTCATTATGGACTAGATAAGGAGGCTGAAATTAAATGTGGCCCAAATTTACCTGCCTTTCCCAGGTTTCCAAGTCTGTTCTTTGCCCTTTCCTAATATGCTACCTGCATCCATAAAGTATTAATGGTTTTACATACATTAAATAAATAATTCTGCAGTAAAGTTTTCTAATCATATGTAGAGTGATCAAGGGGAACTTTTGCAAAGTCTTATAGAAATATAACAAAAGACAGGTCTGACATTAAACAAGAGTGAGCTGTCTAGAACTAAGAATGCTCAATCTGCAATAAATAGGCCAATAAAACAAATGGTCTCAAGAACAATAATCCCCTGTAAAATGCTGTACCTTGGAGGAGCCAGTGTCTGCTCTAGAAACTCCTCAATTTTAATGAAGTCTGTTTTCAACTCCTTGTTATACAGCAGGAAGGGAGGATTGGCACCTGGAGCTAAGTCCTTCAGCTCTTCGGGCTTTCTGTGATTATTAAAAATAAGCAGAGTTAGGCCTGTAGATCAGGCACACAGCATACACACACTAACACTGTATGGGTACCTACCGATTTCAATCCTTCGAATGAAACCTGTCCTGATTTCTCTTACCTGGTCATGTCAACAGTAGTCACATTGAACTTAACTCCTTTAAGCCAGAGGATCATGAAAAGGCGTTGGCAAAAAGGACAGTTTCCAATACTCTCCCCATCACTTCCAGCCTATTAAGATAAAGAAAGGCCTCATTCATTTATCTGCTCAACAAGTATGTATTGAGTGCCTACTGGGAAATGAGCTAGTTGCTAGAGACAAAGTTAAAAATACTTAATCTTATGGATTCTACCATTAGTGGGCAGAGAGAAACAATGAATCAAATAATCTCATTGTATGTAAAATTACAAGTGTGATGACATCATCATCATCATCATCATAAAGTATATATAGTACCAAGATTTGTATAACCATTTCCTACAACAGATATTTTAAATATTCCAAAATTTTTGCTACTCTACTTTAGCAACAAATATTTTTTGTCATATAACTTGTTGTACCTCTGAGATTATATCTTTAGAGTTAATCTTTAAAATGGGAGTGCTGAGTAAAAAGTATGTATATTTCCAATTTTGATAGATCTTGCCAAATTTCTTTCCTGAAAGGTATTCCACGTGTTCATTGGCTATTTGATTTCCTTATTTTATGAAGTGTTCATGAAAATTTTACATTTTTCTATTAAGGTGATATTAAGGTGATGACTTTTTGCTTATCGATTTGGAAAAATTATTTGTATACTAAAGATAGTAACTGTTTTAGTACACATTACGGGTAATTTTACAAATGCATGTCTCATGTAAAATTTAAATTTTACATAAAATCCATCATTCTTTTCCTCTATGCAGTCTGGTTTTTCTGATGTGCTTATACAGATATATATATATATATATATATATATATATATATATATATATATGACTGAGACTTCATTTTTTAGAGCAGTTTTAAATTCACAGCCAGACTCCTTACCAGTGGAAACTGTGAGATAATAAATGAGTGTTGTTTTAAAACACTGAGTTTGCAGTAATTGGTTATACAGCAATAAAAAAATAAATACAGCAGACTTCCTGTTTCCAGGCACTATCCTATGTAGGCAGATATATATATAACTTCCATTCAAGTGTAGACAGTGCAGTTCTGGCCTCTGGCTAACGGTGAGACCTGTTTCCTGACCTCCAGCCCTTGTGTTGGGCATGTTCTACCTCATGCCATCGGTGATGTGAAAGCCTAGTCGTGATCAGTTCTCATGGGCTACACAGTGTTATTACTCCATGCTCTTACTCTTCCCCAACCTTGGGTTATTTCTCTATTTCTAGACCAAAGAGACTTTGCTCTCTTATTTTAAGTATGCTATGCATTTAAAAATAATTTGAAATGTTCTATCTATAGTGTGTGTGTATTTAAAGTTGAAGGGGGAAATTGAGGCATAATCTTTTTCAACCTGTAGAGCTAAGAGATCAGACTGAATAATGAAAGAAGATCATTCATTGAAGATCTTCCGAGGGCTCCCCAACAAAAAGGTCTGATTTTTGTCAGTATAAATGCTCCCAAACTTCATTATGGATTAGATAAGGAGGCTGAAATTAAATGTGGCCCAAATTTACCTGCCTTTCCCAGGTTTCCAAGTCTGTTCTTTGCCCTTTCCTAATAT
>NW_005871217.1:2276341-2363346 GCF_000147115.1 Myotis lucifugus | reverse complement strand
TCAAAATTACAAAATTTACTTTGTTATTTTTTTAAATAAAGATGTTCTCTTGTGTTTTTTTTCTAGTAACTTTGTGGTTTAATATTTGCATTTGTTTAATCTATTTGGAACTTATTTTGGTATAAGAAGTGTAGAGGGACTCCAGCTTTATTATTTTTACAAATAATTAATAGTTGTCTTAACACCAGTTGTTAAAACCACTTCATTGCCCAGTGGTGTGGCTCAGTGGTTGAGTGTCAACTTATGAACCAGAAGTCATGGCTTAAACTCTCGGTCAGAGCAACATGCTTATCCCTAGTGTGGGAGCGTCCGGTGTGTGTTCTATTTCATCATTGACGTTTCTATCTCTCTCTCCCTTTCTCTCTGAAATCAATAAAAATATATTTATAAAAAAACCCACTTTGTAAGTTGTATAATTGTCTAACCATTATGCTGTACACCTGAAATATATAATAATAATAATAAACCCCATCCTTCTCCCACTGATTAAAAACAACACACTTTCAGCTTTGAAATTTTATATACACTTGAGTTTATCTGTGGACTCTATTTTTCATTCATTCATTCGTTCTCCCAATAAATATTTACTGAAGAAATAATTATGTTTTTAACATAGAATAGACATTATATATGCAAAAACAGATATTAAAATAAAAAATAGTCCCCCAAATTCACACTGTTTTAAACTGAGATAAAGCCTTTGAAAAGTCTTTGAAGGAAGGACATGCATGTTATGAGAATGTGTAAGAGAGAAATATAGTTTATATGGGGTTTGTCAGGGAGGCGTTTTCTGAGGAAGTGGCATTTTATTTTTTAAACACTTTATAGAAGCTATACAGATAGTAAATACGGGCATGAAAAGATGTTCAGCATCATTAGTCATCGGGAAAATGCAAACGAAACCCACGATGGATTGCCAGTACACACACATTAGAATAGCTGAAATTAAAAAGACTGGCCATACCAAGTATTGGCTGGAATGTGGAGCAACTGGAACTGACACAATGTTATTGGGAGTGTAAAATAGTCCAACTGCTTTAGAAAGAGTTTACCAAGGTTAAAATTGTTATCTACCGTATGATCCAGCAATTCCAATCCTAGGTTAGAAATGAAAGCATATAACCCTAGAACAGCAGTTCTCAACCTGTGGGTCGCGACCCCTTTGGGGGTCGAACGACCCTTTCACAGGGGTCGCCTAAGACCATCGGAAAACACATAGGTAATTACATATTGTTTTTGTGATTAATCACTATGCTTTAATTATGTTCAATTTGTAACAATGAAAATACATCCTGCATGTCAGATATTTACATGACGATTCATAACAGTAGCAAATTACAGTTATGAAGTAGCAATGAAAATAATTTTATGGTTGGGGGTCGCCACAACATGAGGAACTGTATTAAAGGGTCGCGGCATTAGGAAGGTTGAGAACCACTGCCCTAGAAAGATGTGTACACGCATGTTTATAGCAAATTTATTCACAATAGCCAAAAACTGGAAACAACTCAGATGTCCTTGATGGATAAACAAATATACTAGTAGTACACCCATACAAGGGAATACTTTAACCATGAGACAAATGAGCTATGGTTGCACACAATATGGGCAAATCTCAAAATAATTATGCTGAGCGAAAGAAGCCAGACAACAAAAAGAGTACATACTGCATGATTCAATTTATAGAAATTTTTAGAAAATGCAGATCAATCTATCCTGACAGAAAGCAGATTAGTGATTGCCTAGCAGGGGAGTAGTGGGATAGAGTGAGGAAGATTGACTGCATTGATTGACTGCCAAGAGACATAAGGGGACGTTATGAGGTGATGGAAATCTTATATAATAAAAGCCTAATATGTAAATCAACTGAACGGTGGAAGACTGGTCACTATGATGCACACCGACCACCAGGAGGCAGGCGCTCAATGCAGAAGCTGCCCCCAGCCCACAGGCCCCAGGCCAGCCAAGGCGGGTGCCAGTGGGGCCCCCGATCACCCTGCCAGTCGCCCCACAGATGGGCCCCGATCACTTGCCAGGCCCAGGGACCCTACCCATGCACAAATTTTGTGCACCGGGCCTCTAGTAGTCTATATTTTGATTGGGGTGGTGGCTACATGTGTGTATACATTTGTCAAAAGTCATTGGATGCACTTAAAATGGGTGCATTTTTTTCTCTTGAAAAAATTTATTTTACTGTTGAGAGTATTACAGATGTTCCCCATTTTCCCCCCTAAACCCCCCTCCACAGGCCTTCCCCCTCAGGCCTTCCCCTGTCTATTGTCTGTGCCCATGGGCTGTGCATATATACATATAAGTTTTTTTGATTTATCTCATCCAACCCTCCCTCCCACCTTCCTTCTGAGATCTGTCAGTCTGTTCCAAGCTTCCACGTTGATGGTCTTATTTTTTTTTGTCAGTTTATTTTGTTCATTAGATTCCACATGTAAGTGAGATCATGTGATATTTGTCTTTCTCTGACTGGGTTATTTCACTTAGCATAATAATTTCTAGGCCCTTCCATGGTGTTGCAAAAGATAAGAGATCCTTTTTCCATCTGCATAGTATTCCATTGTGCAGATGTACCACAACTTTTTTACCCACTAATCTACTGATGGGCACTTGGGCTGTTTCCAGATCTTAGCTATTGGTAAGTTGTGCTGCTATGAACATAGGGGTGCATATATTCTTTCTGGTTGCTGTTTCAGGATTCCTAGGATATATTCCCAGAAGTAAGATTTCTGGGTCAAATGACAGTTTCTATTTTATGCAAATTATACCTCAATAAAATGTATTAAAATAGAGATGTTCAAAAAGAGGGAAAAACCCCTCAAATAAATAATTATGACGGGTTTGCAGACATTGCAATGACAAAGGTAAGGGTATGGACATGGAAGGAGGTGCCTGAGAGATGGTGAAGAATGAGATCACTGGAGGGGAGGAAGTCAAGGATCTGAGAGACCATAGTATTGGAAGGGTTATCTGTGTAGATATTAAAGTCACCAAGAATTAGGAATAGTGTTGAAGAGAGTGACAATGATCCAGGAGCTAAAATCTTCGAGAAATAAGGGATAATGACCAGGGGTTTGATGACTACTATAACAAGGAGGGGTAATGAGTGGTGTAGTTTGATTTTCTGAGACTCAACCTAGGTATTTCTCTGGATGGAGGTGGCAGAATGGTCTGAAAACAGGAATGAGGAGCAAGGATACCTAAAGGACACCCATCCCATCTCCAGGCACAGTGGCTAGAGGAATGAGGAAGAAAAGGCAGCCACTTTCTTGAGAGGATTATAGCTGATGTAGTGTCCTCATGGGAGATCCAGGTTTTAGACACCTCAATCTTGCCTGGCCAGCAAACTTGCCATAGCTCAGTGGTGAGTGTTGACCTATGAACCAGGAGGTCATGGTTCGATTCCTGGTCAGGTCACATGCCCCGGTTGCAAGCTCAATCCCCAGTGGGGGATGTGTAGGAGGCAGCTGACCAATGATTCTCTCTCATCAATGATGTTTTTATCTCTCTCTTCTTCTCTGAAATCAATAAAATTATATTCAAAAAATAAAATAAACAATGTCCCAAACTAAATTCTTTCCCTGTTCTTTACTCCATACACTGACCTACTTTTTCTTTAAGGCTCCTAATCCAGTGAAAGTCACTATCATTTGGTATGGACTGAATTGTGTCCGCCTCCCCCCCCCCCATTCATATGTTGAAACTCTAACATTCTATGTGATCGTATTTGGAGGTGAGGTCTTTGGGAAGTAATTAGGTTTACATGAGGGCATGAGGATGGTTCTTTTTTTAATTTTTTTAATTTTGTTTTATTGCTTAAAGTATTACAAAGAGTATTACATATGTCTCCTCCCCCCCCCCCTGACATTCCCCCGGCCTCCCCTACCCCCCAGTGTCTTATGTCCATTGGTTATGCTTATATGCATGCATACAAGTCCTTCGGTTGATCTTTCACCCCCCCACCCCTTCCCAGCCTTCCCGCTGTAGTTTGACAGTCTGTTCGATGCTGCTCTGCCTCTGTATCTATTGAGGATGGTTCTTATGTTGGTATTATGCCTGAATAAGAAGAGACCAAAACTCTCTCTCTCTCTCTCTCTCTCTCTCTCTCTCTCTCTCTCTCTCTCCCCTCCAATTCAAGAAGGCAGCCACCTATAAGCCAGGAAAAGAGTTCTCACCAGAAACCAACCATGCTGGCATCTGGATCTGGGACATACAGCCTCTATAACTGTGAGAAATAAATGTCTGCTGTTGTAGCCACCCAGTTTATGGTATTTTGTTATGGCGGCCTGAGCAGACAAGACATTATCCACCCAGGAGACCAAACTAGAAACTCGGTAATAATCCTTTTGTTTCACTCTGAATATCTACTAATTCTTGTCAGTTTTTACCTATAAATATCTCCAAATAAGTGCAGTTCTCACATTTTCCATGGCTATTATGTCATTCATTCATTCAATGTTTATTTGATGCTTACTATGTCCAACGCTAGCTTTCCAAGCCCAACCCATCAGCCTCTCTTCATCTCTTGAATCTATATTTCCTCTTTTGCCTCAGTCTGTAGAAGGAAATAAAAGCGACTTCATCTTACAGCAGCTCTGATCTGTCATTTCTACTAGTACTATTAAGGTCTGAGAAGCCATGAGCATAATTCTAGTTTTTAGGTAAATTTTCCTTTCCCTGGCAGTGGGTGCGACACAGAAAATCATGTTTATTGTTGCTCTTTGTGATGTCACGAAGAGGTATGGGAAATAGCCACCAACCTTGGCAGCTGATTTCTTTTGTAACAGAAGTCAGACTGAGGATGCAGTCACAACTAGTGTTAGTGAGTGGAAACATGATTAGGGGTGGGAAGCAGGAAGAAAAATGGCCTCTGATAATAGATACAGCAGGAAGGGTGGACCGCCTTTGGCAAAAGGAAAGGCAAAAACAGTGAAGGGGGGGGGAATGCAGCAAAGTTTTACAGGAAAACTGTAGTTTTTTTCTTGTTTATAATATGCTGATTTAAAGTGCCATCACATAAAATTTTAGGATGTAAATTTCCTAGCCTGATTGATGAATTATCTACCTCTTAAGTGTTGTTAGCTGGCAAAGCCAGGACATGGTCATTTACTGAAACAACTTATTTCTCTTTGTCTTTGTGATCTAAGTTTCTAAACATAAAAAATAATAATAGCCACAATACCTGACATTTATTAAGTGTTAACTATGTTAACAACTCCTCTGTTTTATTTAATCCTCACATTGAAGATGATCCTGTGTGGTAGGTTCTGTTGTTACTCATGTTTTACAGATGAGGAAATTGAAACTCAGAGAAGCTGACTTGCTTAAGTACCCTCATTTAGACAAGAGTTGATGACATATGTATTCTTTTTTTATAAAAATATGTTTTTATTGATTTTAGAGCGAGGGAGAGAGGGATAGAAACATCAATGATGAGAGAGAATTATTTATCAGCTGCCTCCTGCACTCCCCACACTGGGGATCGAGCCCGCAATCTGGGCATGTACCCTGACCTTCTGGTTCATAGGTCAACACTCAACTACTGAGCCACACCAGCTGGGTGACATATGTACTCTTTTCATGTAGCAAATCCAGGACTATCTACTCCAGAACTTATATTCTTTAATGCAGCTTTCTCTGATCTAATAGTTTTGTTGGATTTTAAAAAATTAATTGGTTGTTATGTTAGTTCTAAGAGAGTTTGAAAATGGTCTGAACATTCAGAGTAGAGTATCATCTCTTTCTTCTTTCCCACATAGACAACATGTTTTAGACAACATTACATACAGAATTTTGGCCAAATGTTAGATGCTATCATGTTCTGTACAGACCTACTAAAAGTTAATTTTAGACTGTTGGGTAGAAAACACAAAAACTTCATTTAACAATGAACAACAAACCAGTAAGATAAATGTCGCAGTTAGATAAAATAAAATGTGTTAGAAAATCTTTTGTTTTTAGTACCTGGATATAAATCTTGCCCAAATCATACAGAGCTGCAAGGCAATGTTTCATTGACTATATGGAACACATAGGTGATGTGATATAAATTCTTAATTATGATAGGGAAGTGCTTAATCTCTTACAGGAATCTCATCAGGGCCTGGGGAAGAAGTGGTGGTAGGGTTCTTAAGCTACAACCAGAGGTATCTGGGGAAATCACAGACTCATTTAATCTTTAGAACGATACCTCATTATCTATAAATGAGATACCACTGGTGAAGAGCAGTGCTTTTAAAAGTTACTCATCAATATTTTTCATCCCTCTCAATTTCTGTGTCCCCTTCCACCATCTTCTATTAAACTTCTAGATATCTGAGGATCACATCTTCAAGCAAAGCAAAACAAAAACCTGGACCAGATGATACTCAAGATTCTTCCAGGAAACCTTTTATCTGTATCAGTGTCATTAGATAAGCGTACACCTAAAGGATTCCATCTGATGAAATTCTGGAAAATTTTTTGAAAAACTTGCCAAATTGAAAACAATCAAATAAGATTAGACATAGCTATTTTATTTTTAAAATTAAATTTAAATGTACCCATTACCTTTTATCCCCTTTATGCCCTCTACCACCTCCCCTCAACCTCCTTCATCCCGTAATCACCGCACTGTTGTCCACAGATATAGCTATGCTAAGGAATTGGAATCCTGTCATTCACTGGCCATGTGACTTTGCATGAAGTTAGTTTCTCTTTGCTTTAATTTCTGTATCCATAAAATATGGTTACTAATAAACCACTTAGCACAGTGCCTGCCATATAGTAAATAAGTGCTTAGTTATTTTAACCTGAAAGTTATTATTTAACTCAACATTTGTTCCTCCAAAATATGCTTTCCTAACTTCTCCTGTCCAGATTACCAACCAAATATGGGCAAACTATGAAGATAAACACACAGATCAATGGCAACCGCTGTTTATGGTGTGATTAGATTGAATGAACTGTTTAGATAAAAGAAGCACTTTTGTTATCCTTTGAAAAGACATTACCTCTGGTTTGGAATTGGTAGATGTGAAAGGCCAGTTAGAAAATTAAGGCTTATTTATATCATTTCTGAGCAGTCACATGTTTTGCTAGAATCCAGAGATAGGACAAGTAGTTCTTATGCTCCATGGTCCAGCAATCATTTATTTGGATTGCTTTGCAATGCAAGAATTCAAGGGTTTCTCTGCCACAATTTTGAAAAGGAAGGTTGATTATGTCTTTGGTGTATATATGTAACCAGTTGTTAAAAATTTTAAAATGATTGGAAAAATATTACTTTGGCTAACTGAAGTTTAAGCTAACATTTGGTAAGCATACGTTATTTTATGTCTTTGTATGCCATCAAGGGGCTATATAGTTTTAGAGGTAAGTTACTTATACTTTATTACCTAAGCTTACTTATCTAGAAGTGGTCACACTATTACTACAATGATGAGTACTGTTACCACTATTATTACTGATCTACTATCACTACTAATACTATAGCTCCTAAGTTTTTGGTAGCACTAAATGAGACAATATATGTAAGTTGTTAAAAAGCATCAAGCATGATATAAGAGTTTGTTGTTACCATTAGCATCCTGAATACCTCCAATAGTCAATGAAAGTATAGAGAACAAATAGTTAATATAAGCAAGGATTTAGGAAATTATGTAATTTCTACTTGGAATAACCCACGCACAATTATTTCTCTTTTTCTCTTGATGAGTTAATTTAGAAACACATGTTCCTTTCTCCTGCTTTAGGGGTTTTCCAAAGGGCTTTTCTGAAAAGTTAAGGCAAAAAAAAAGCACCACCAAGGCAGAACATAAAGGTAGCATAGCATTCTGAAATGCCTCCTTCTCACATAACAGGCACACAGACCCTTGGCTTTATTCTCCTATAGTGTTCATGTGAGCCTGCTGTGATGTTTGTCCATTGCGGGAGCATTTTAGAAAGCTCTGTCTGGGCCATGTGTGGGAATGGGGCTCTCCGGCTATTCTTGCACCTCTTCTCCCCCCATTCAGGCCTTCTAAAACCTATCGCATAAAACACAGAGTGTGAGAGCTGGAAAACTCTTACGGATCATTTTGTCAGCCTCCTGCATGGCGTAGATGGGAGAGTGGAGAGGGAGGAAGGGGTTTGGCCAAGGTTACAGAGGAAACTACTCAGAATACAATTTAGTTGCTCTGACTACCAAGCAGTCTAGTGTTCCTTCCACTATGTCTCCGTGCCTTTTCCAGGTGAGATGTTTTCCTGTTGTTATCTAAGAACAACCACACACCCAGGCATCCTTCTGGGACTCAGAATAGAAATACAATTACAGAATTCTTTCCTATCTCTAGCTCAAATGATGCCCTTTTAAGATGAAGCTGAGGCCCAGGGTCAAGAAAAAAAATATTCTGTTATTATAGCTAGAAAACTTACCTTCACGAAAAGCTCAATCTCAGGATCTGCTTGAATGTTGGGCCTCAGGCCTGCCATCTTTCTGTTTTCACTGCTAGTTGGCAGCCCCTGACTCCTGCACAGCCCACAGCACTTGTGAACTTCTTTCTTCCAGTTTCACCCAAAGGCTCAAATACAGTTGGTGCTTTAAGAGAACAGTCCAGTTTTTAATGGACTGAGTCAGAGCTGGGGCCAAATTTTCTTCTCAAGAGGTGGGAGGCCGAGAATTCTAGATGCTTGAGAGCACCTCTTGAATTTGTTTTCCTTCTTCCTCTTGACCTATCATTTGAATCAAGGAGGAGCCAAAGGGGTGTGTTTAAACTGGCTAGCTAGCAAGATGAGGGTGTTTCCACCGATGTTTCAACGCCATGAGTCAGCAGAGGAGAAACAAACACACACAAACACACACATGCAGTTCTGGCTTGTATATATCAAGTACACCAGATGTTCTCTCGAGCCTCCCTTTGAGTCCTGGGCTCTATGCCCAGAATATGGCCTCTTATTACTGTTCCTGTAACCTGACAGCAACAGAATGCTCTTCCAGGAAAAGGACCAGAAGTGACTTGGGTTTTATCATGGAAAAGGATGTTTATCTAACAATACTGACTAAAAGGGGCTTATAAAAGTGTACTTCATCAAATGCCCCCACCCCCGATTCTACTGCTTCCACTGTGAGATTTCCCTTCTGGGTTGCAAATTTCACTTCTCTCTTCTAACCCAGGGAATGTTTGCTGGGGAGGTTGAGTCTGGGGGACATCTTCTGAATGTCCCACCTCCTTCTTTATCTGGGAAGGGTGGACTGGGACGGATCACTTCCTTGCTTTGGCATCTGTGTTAGGAACCACAAGCAGTTGTGTATCTCTGCTTGGCAACCCTGGGAACAGCAGTAAAATATCCAAACATCACTCAGCCACTGCAGTGCTTCTAGCAGCTGTGTTTTCTGCCTGCCAGGAAGGGGGGTGGTGGTGGTGCTACTGGATTAATGCACCTTTTTGGTAGAAAGAGTCTCTTTCTGATGAGAGCCAAAGTGAACATAGATCCCCACCAGTTGGACACCTTCGTGACCCTCTTTCTACAACACGAAATATTTCCCCTGCTCATACAGGCTGTACATGCACCTGCCATTGACCTCATGTGAGAATTTACAGAAGAAGGGGCTCTTGACAAAACCCCGTCTGTGCACACCGGCAGGTGCTATGTCAGGAGTGGCTGAGATGCGGTGGGTGTCCTTCAGGGCACGGGACCCGATGGTTTCCCAAACGGCTGATACATGAGAGGGAAATGGTGGTAGACGTCTGCTGAGTCATCCTTGAGGGTGAGTCTAGGACTGGCTGTTTGGCAGGACCTGGGGGATGCTTTGGTCATATTTGTACTCTGTTCATTCATTCTTTTATTCCAAAGTCAATCAATAAATGCTTGCTTTGTGCCAGGATGCTGATCCACTCGCTGCGATTGGCAGCACAGGGGACAGTGAGTTCGGGAGGACAACAGGAATTCAACTTGAAGCATGCTGAGTGGGAGGCATCCTCACTCTTCCCCATTCCCTGAACCCGATCAGTGCAAACTCTTGTCACTGCTGCCTCCTGGGTATTTTTAAATCCCACCCACTTCTGTTTGCCTGCCACTGCTACTCCAGATTTCAAGCCAGAATCATTCTTTTTTGGTGATTTTAAAAAAATTTATTTTAGGAGATCCAAATCATTGCTAGGCCCTCAGTCCTCACGGGAAAAGCACCACTCCCACGATCACCACAGCAGCAGCAGCACCAACAACATACAACAGCCCAAGGAGCTCTGTATGATGCCTAATAAACTGTCAAAGTGATGAACTATTTTTTCTTTATTTTATTTTATTTTTCTCATCACCATTTATCCCCCCATATACCTCTTCCACTTTCAGACCCCTCCCCTGACAGTCACCACACCATAAATTCTTTCTCTTCTTTTGCTCAATCCCTCTACCCCCCCAACACTCCCTCCCGCTAGAGCTGTCTGCCTGCTCTCTATCTATGAGTCAGTCTCTATTTTGTTTCTTAGTTCAGTTTGTTCATTAAATTCCACATATGAGTGAAATCATATGATACTTGTCTTTCTCTGACTGGCTTATTTCACTTAGCATAATATTTTCCAGATCCATCCAAAGGGTAAAATTTTCAACCTTTTTAAGGCCGAGTAGTATTCCATTGTGTAAATGAACCACAGCTGTTTTATTCATTCATCTACTGATGGACACTTGGCTGCTTCTGAATCTTTTTACTCTGCTTTTCAGGGTATTTAAAAAATCTCATTTGGAGATATAATTTACACAACATAAAATTGAATCATTTTAAGTGTACACCTTTAAGGATTTTTAGTAAATTTGTTGAGTGGTACAACCATGACCACAGTCCAGTTTCAGACATTTCCATCACCTCAGTGACATCTCTCTCTTACCCATTTGCACTTAATCCCTTTTACCACCCCCAGCCCCTAGCAACCATTAATCTGCTTTCTGTGCCTATGGATTTGCCTATTCTGAACATGTTATACAAATGCAATCATACAGTATGTGGTCTTTTGTGACTTGCTTCTTTTACTCATCATGATATTTTCTTTAAAAATATATATTTTTTATTGATTTCAGAAAGGAAGGGAGAGGGAAAGAAAGACAGAAATATCAATGATGAGAGAGAATCATTGATCGGCTGCCTCCTGCGCTCCCCCACACTGGGGATCCAACCCACAACCCGGGCATGTGCCCTGACCGGGAATCAAACCATGACCTCCTACCATCTCACACCTGTCAGAATGGCTATCATCAACAAATCAACAAATGACAAGTGCTGGTGAGGATGTGGAGAAAAAGGAAACCTCATGCACTACTGGTGGGAATGCAGACTGGTGCAGCCACTGTGGAGAACAGTGTGGAGTTTCCTCAAAAAACTAAAAATGGAACTCCCACTTGACCCAGTGATCCCACTTCTAGGAATATATCCCAAGAAACTAGAAACACCAATTAGAAAAGATATATGCACCCCTATGTTCGTAGCAGCACAATTCCCCATAGCTAAGATCTGGAAACAGCCTAAATGCCCATCAGTAGATGAATGGATTAGAAAACTGTGGTACAGCTACACAATGGAATACTATGCTGCTGTAAAAAAGAAGGAACTCTTACAATTTGCAATGGCATGGATGGAGCTGGAGAGCATTATGCTAAGTGAAATAAGCCAGTCAATGAAGGAAAAATACCACATGATCTCACTCATTTGTGGAATACAATGATCAACATACACTGATGAACAAAACAGATCCAGAGACAGAGAAGCATCCATCAGACCGTCAAACCTCAGAGGGAAGGTAGGTGAGGGTGGGAATAAGGGAGAGAGATCAACCAAAGGACTTATATGCTAGCATATAGGCCTAACCAATGGATGCAGACACCAGGGGGGTGAGGGCATGAGTGGGGGGGATGGGGGGTAATGTGGAGATAAGGACACATATGTAATAACTTAATAAGAAATTTTTTAAAAAGCAAACATAGATAGCCAAAATATTTTTGAAGAAGAACAAGAAGAAGGGGGTGGGGGGAGAGTGGGAGGAAGAGAAATGCAGACTTATTCTACCAGATATCAAGGCTAACTGGAACTACAGCAGATACAGCCAGAAACTTACTATATAGCAAAAGTGACCCTGAAGAGTTCGTGGAAAAAGGACTGTCTTCTCAATAAAAAGCTCTGGGACAAATGAATGTACATAATGGAAAAATCAGTTCCCAGTGGATTCTTGACCTAAGTGTCAAAATCAAAAGAGTAGAGCTTTCAGAAGATAATATAAGAATATTTTCATAACCTTAAAATATGGAACTATTTTTAAACAGAATGGAAAAGCACTAACCAAAAACAAAAAGATTAACACATTACTCATCAAAGGACACCTTCAAAGTGTGAAAAGCAACTCATAAAATAAGGGAAAGAATTGTAACTATTTTTGTTGTAAATCTTTCTAAAAATCATGATCCCTTTTCTTGTGTTTTTAAAATTAAATGCCCTTAATCAAATATTTTAGCCATCTATGAAAAACAAACAAACAAACTAAAACCATGACCTACTTGGTTCATAGGTCGATGCTCAACCACTGAGCCATGCTAGCTGGGCCTCATCATGATATTTTTAAGGTTCAGCCATATTGTAGTATGTATATTACTCCTGATGGCTGAAGAATGTTCAGTCATATGTATATATCACATTTTGTTTATCCATTCATCAGTTGATTGTTACCATCTTTTTTTACTACTGCGAATAGTACTGCTATGAACATGTGTATGCAAGCTTTTGTTTGAACACTCATTTTCAGTTCTTTTGAGTATGTACCTAGATATTGAATTTTTGGGTCATGTGGTAACTCTATGTTGAATTTGTTGAGTAACTGATAAATTATTTTTCACAGTGCTGCACCATTTTACATTCCTTCCAGCAATATATGAAAATTCAGCCGAAACTGGTTTGGCTCAGTGGATAGAGCGTCGGCCTGCAGACTGAAGGGTCCCGGGTTCGATTCCGGTCGGGGGCATGTGCCTGGGTTGCGGGCACATCCCCAGTGGGAGATGTGCAGGAGGCAGCTGGTCGATGTTTCTCTCTCATCGATGTTTCTAACTCTCTATCTCTCTCCCTTCCTCTCTGTAAAAAATCAATAAAATATATTTAAAAAAAAAGAAAATTCAAATTTCTCCACATCTTCACCAATATTTGTTATTTTCTATTTTTGGTTTTCTTTTTAAAAATTATAGCCATCCTAATGGGTGTGAAGTGGAAACTCATTGTGGTTTTGATTTTCATTTCCTTAAAAACTAACTTATGTTCTGTTTGGTCATTTGTATATCTGATTTGGAGAAATATCTACTCATGCCATTTGCTCATTTTTAATTTGAATTGTCTTTTTGCTTTTGAGTTGTAAGAGTTCTTCTGGATACTAGACTTTTATCAGATATATGATTTACAAATATTTTCTTCCAGTCTATGGCTTGTCTTTTAATTTTCTTAATAGTATCTTTTAAAGGGCAAAGGTTTTGAATTTTTATAAAGTTCAATTTATCATTTTTTATGGGTTGTGGGGTTTTTTGGTGTTGTATTTAAGAACTCTTTACCTAGCCCAAGGTCATGAAGATTTTTTTCTGATATTTTCTTCTAAAATTTTAATAATTTATATCAATTGTCTTTTTATTCTGTATTTTATTAATTTTTGCTCTGATTTTTATACATTCTTTCCTTATAACGATGTTGGGCTTCCTTTGTTCTTTTTATAGTTCCTTAATGTGTAATAATAGATTGTTTATTTAAGTTTTTTATTGTTTCTTGAGATAGGTCTGTAAACTTCCCTCTTAGTGTCACTTTTGCTACATTCCAAAGACTTTGGTATGTTATATTTTCATTTTCATTGGTCTCTTGACTCCTTTTATTTCTTCATTGACCCAATAATTGCTGGGTAATATGTTGTTTAATCTCCACATATTTGTAATTTTTTTTTAGTTTTCTTCTTGTAGTTGATTTATAGTTTCACACCTTTGTGGTCAGAAGATACTTGATATGATCTCGATCTTCTTAAACTTATTAAGACTTCTTTGTGTCCCAACATATTTTCTATTCTTGAGAATGTTCCATGTGCACTTGAAAGAATGTGCATTTTATCACTTTGGGATGAAAAATTCTTTAAATATCTATTAAGTCTATCCGGTCTAATATGTCATATCAGGCTAATGTTCCCTTGTTGAATTTTTGTTTGGATGAGTTATCCATTGTTGTAAGTGGGGTTTTAAAGTATTCTATTATTGTGTTGACGTCTATTTCCCCTTTTAGGTCTTTAAATAATTGCTTTATATATTTTGGTACTCCCAAGTTGAGTGCATATGCATAAATAAATGTTATGTTTTCTTAATATACTGTTCCCTTTATTCTTAGAATATCCATCTTTGCCTCTTGTTAACTTTTTTGTTTTGAAGTCTATTTTGTCTGATATAAGTATAGCTACACTATGTTTTTTCTTTAAAAAAAATGTTTTTTTTTAATCCTCACCCGAGGAGATTATTATATATATATATATATATATTTAGAGAGAGTGGAAGGGGAGAGAGGGAGAGAGAGAGAGAGAAACATTTATGTGAGAGAGACACATGGATTGGTTGCCTCCTGCACTCACCCGGAGAGAGAGAGAAACATTTATGTGAGAGAGACACATGGATTGGTTGCCTCCTGCACTCACCCGGACCAGGGCCAGGGATCAAGCCACTGAGCCAAACCGGCTAGGGCCCATCTTTTCTCTTAGTTCCATTTGCTTAGTGCATCATCTTCCACCCCTTCAGTTTGAGCCCATCTTTTCTCTTAGTTCCATTTGCTTAGTGCATCATCTTCCACCCCTTCAGTTTGAGCCTATATTTGTCTTTAGCTCTGAAATTGGTTTTCAGAAGCCAGGATATATTTGGATCTTGTCATTTAGCTACTCTGGCATTTAATTAATGAGTTTAATTTATGTAAATTTAGACTGATTATTCATATGTGAGGATTTACTACCACCATTTTATCTTTTGTTTTCTGATTGCCATGTACCTCCATTGTTTCTTTTTTTAAAAAATATCTTTTCCTTTTAATTGAATTTATTGAGGTGACACTGGTCAACAAAATTATACAGGTTTCAGGTGTACAGTTCTACAACGTATCATCTGTACACTGTATTGTGTGTTCACCACCCCAAGTAAGTCTCTTTCCATCACCATTTATCCACCTCCCTCCACCATCCCCCCGCAATCACCACACTATTGTCTGTGTCTATGAGTTTTTTTCTCTCTAATCCACGTGTTTGGTGCTTTTCTATGATCTTTTTTTCTGTTTCATCTTTTTTTATGTTTTGTATCTCAGATCTGGATTTTTGGTTTGTGGTTACCATGTGGTTTGTAATAAAACATTTTAGATAAAATAATTCCTTTTTTCCCCTGAGAGCATCTTCATTTACTTACTTAATTTCCATTCTTTCCCCCTTTCCTTTTATGTTTTTATTATAAAAAATTATCCCTTGCCCAGCTGTGGTCGCTCAATGGTTGAGTGTTGACCTATGAACCAAGAGGTCATGGTTTGATTCCTAGTCAGGACACATGCCCAGATTGCCCCAGTGTGGGTCGTGAAGGAGGCAGCTGGTCAATTATTCTCTGTCATCATTGATGTTTCTATCTCTCTCTCCATCTCCCTTCCTCTCTGAAACAAATAAAAATGTATTTTAAAAAATATCCCTTTTTATGTTGTGCATTCATTACCAAATTGAAGTAGCTATAGATATTTTTATTTTTTTCTTTAACCTTTATGGTATAATTAAGTGTTTACATGCCATTCTTTTCTGCTCCTGTCTGTTTGTCATCTTACTCAAAGTTTTGTGTATTTTGCCTTTTTGTTTCAGGTATAAGAGCTCCGTTCAACATTTCTTATATAATGCAGGCCCTGTGGTGGTAAATACCCTCAGCTTCTACTTGTCTGTAAAGCCTTTATGTACCCTTTATATCTGAAGGATAACTTCGTTGTATATATTATTTTGGGTTGGTGTTTCCTCTCTTTAAATATTTTGAATGTATCATTTAACTCTCTCCTGGTCCATTGGGTTTCTGCTGAGATATCTGATGATTACCTAATGGGTGTATGTGTGTGTGTGTGTGTGTGTGTGTGTGTGTGTGTGTGTGCGCGCGCGCGCGTTACTGTCTTTGTTCCCTGACTGCATTGATAATTCTTTTTTATCATTAACTTTCCTTCCCCAGGTTCAGAAAGATCTCATTAGTTATTTCTTTGACTAGTCTCTGTTCCCTTCTCCTTCTCTTCTCCTTTTGGGATACCAATCATCCTTATATTGCCCTTTCTAAAGAAATCAGCTAGTTATTGTATAGTTCATTAATTTTTAAAAAAATTAGTTCTCTCTCCCCTCCACCTGAATCATTTTTAGATTTTTATTTTCCAGCTTGCTAATTCTCTCTTTCATATGGTCTGTTCAATTTCAAATACTTTCCAATACATTCTTAATCTTATTTACTGAGTTCTTCAGCTCCAAGATTTCTGGGTATTTTTCAGAGTTTCAATCTCTTGGTAACATATTCCTTCTGTTATTATATTTATTCCCAATCCCATTGAACTGCTTTTCTGAGTTTTCTTCGATATCATTGAGTTTTTTTTCATGATTGCTATTCGGAATCCTCTAGATCACAATCCATGTGTTTGAGTTTGATTTCTGGAGAATTGTCATTTTCTTTCTGCGTTACCATGTCGCCTTAGTTTTCACAGTGCTTATGGGTTGTTTCTCTGTTGGCACATTTGAAGCAGTGAACAGTTTTCTTATTTAGGTACCATTGTGATTTTAGCCATTCATCAGGTTGGTAATTAGAGGTCTTTCTTTACATCTTCCAGTAGATGGTGCTATAGTGCAAGTTTTTGTTTTCTCTCACCTGCACTGCTTGCACCTCCAATGTCGCCGTGGGGGGTGGGGATGCTCTCTGTGGAACTGGGAGTCAACCTGTGGGTAATTAGGGTGATGGGTCTCCTGGTTGTTGGGGCATCATCACCATGGTAAGGAGATGTGGCAGGTGGGAGGAGCCAGGTTTGCAAGCCTTCTGTGCTGCTGTCTGGTTCCCTATGGCTGCTGGTACCATGGCAAACCTTAGACTTATTTCTGCTGCCAGGGGGCTCTGCCATCATTGGGGGAGGGAGCCAGATTCTCTGGCACTGACTCTGCTGCTGCCCATCTTACCCTTCATGGTGGAGTGGTATTGGGGATCCTCTAACACTACCGTGGTCACTGGGATCATGGTAATTGTCACGGTGTTTGAGAAACCGTGTCTGTGGGCATTGTTCCTATTCCTGCCCCCTCCCCCATCCTTTCTCTCCCATGCATTACAGTATGCTCAACTTCAGATGTGCCAATGCGTGAATCTCTCAGGGATCCTAGTGTGTTGAACAGAGAAACTTTTGTTGTATTATAGATGCCTGACAAGCTGTAGACTTATGGGGAAACACTAAGAGGGTGTCACACTTTGCCATGATGCTGATGTCACACCCATCCAGGTTTCTTTTTGTTAACATTTGTAGAATATGCCTTTCTCATCTCTTTACTTTTAATCTACATAAGTTTATATTCTAATTGGGTTTATTGAAGATTTAGTTGAGTTGTAATTTTTTAAAAATATATTTTATTGATTTCTTACAGAGAGGAAGGGAGAGGGATAGAGAGTTAGAAACATCGATGAGAGAGAAACATCGATCAGCTGCCTCCTGCACATCTCCCACTGGGGATGTGTCCGCAACCCAGGTACATGCCCTTGACCGGAATCGAACCTGGGACCCTTCAGTCCACAAGGCCGATGCTCTATCCACTGAGCCAAACCGGTTTCGGCTGAGTTGTAATTTTTAACGCAATCTGACAAGTTCCTTCTACCAGTGTATTTAGTCTACTCATATTAAGAGTTACTAATATAATTAGATAAACATCTATCATATTTCTAGCTGTTTTATTTTTATTGTAGGTCTGCTGCGTTATTTTCCCTCTTTTTCTGCCTTCTCTGGTTTTAATTGGGCAATTTATATGATCCCATTTTATCTCCTCCGTTGACATAATTTATGCATCTTTTCTTAAACAAGTTCAGTCATTATCTTGAGTTTTCAATAAGTAGACTGTTTATTTTCCAGTAATATTATGCCACTTCTTGTGTAATGTAAGAATTGTATCCATTTTTGTGCCATTGTTCTCCTACATTTCATTTTGCATATGTTATAAACAGCCCATATATTACTGCCATTAGTGCTTTAAACAAATAGTTATTTTTCAATAACCTTAAAATGAGAGAAATATGTTGTATTTTACATTCCTTTATATCATATACAAAGTTGTTCATTTCTTTGTCTAATCCAAGTTTCTAAACTCTATTGTATTTCTTCTGAAAGAACTTCTTTTAACATATCTGGCAGGATAGGTATGCTGACAATTCTTTTCAGTTTTTGTTCATCTATTAAGTATTTCTTCTTTATTTTTCTAGAGATATTTTCAATTGGTATAGAATTATGGGTTAAATTGTTCAATAATTTAAAGATGTGACTCCATTGTCTTCTTGCTTGCATGGAAATTCCATAAAAAACACACACAAGAATAGCTAGATTAGTTTTATAAATAGTTTGCAAACATCAACAAAACCCCCTCACTTTCTAAAAAGTGTTTTCCAATTTCTCTAATTTTGCTTGTTGCAAAGGTAGAAGCTTTGTGATGGAAGGAAATCATTCTATTCAGCACCCTTTTCTTCTTTACTGCACTCCTGCAAAATACCAGTCAGTTGTTAGGATTAAAACCATTTTATAGGACATGTTCATATCACTTCCCCAGAGAGCTCCTGGGCATCTTAGGGGATCCACTCACAGAGCCAGCTGGTTACTTAGCTCAGCTCCTAGTTGTGATGTCAGGCAATGTCTTTGTTCTCATCTCTGTAGGCCTGAAACTCACAAGAGCCAATGACCCTGATAGATTTGATAGTAGTTCTTTTTCTGTCAGATATACATGCAGGAGTTAGTGGGGTTTTGGATAGTTTGATGCTAGTCTTTGGCTTGAAGCAATAAGCCTGGCTTTTGTGCTTCATCTTACTCAGAGTATTTTTGGAATGTTATACTCTGCAAGGAGCTCAATTTCTTGCTATCAGTATTTTCTTCCAGTCTACAAAGCCTGCCATTTCAACACAGACCATTTTTTTTTGTCTTGGCTGTTCATTTTTTATTTTACCTGTTAATATTTTTTTCTATCATTGTCATGTGTTTGGAGTGGCAGGCGTTCCATAGTATGAACTCACTTTACCATCTTGAGTGGGAAATCAATGTAAATCTTTCCCATGTGGATTTTACTCTTCCCTAATTCTCTAAATTTGTTTTTTAAAATATATTTTTAAATTAATTTCAGAGAGGAAGAGAGAGGGAGAGAGAGATAGAAATAGCAATGGTGAGCTCTGACCGGTTTGGCTCAATGGATAGAGCACTGGCCTGTGGACTGAAGGGTCCTGGGTTCGATTCCGGTCAAGGGCATGTACCTTGGGTGCGGGCACATCCCCAGTAGGGGGTGCGCAGGAGGCAGCTGATCAATGTTTCTCTCTCATCCATGTTTCTAACTCTCTATCCCTCTCCCTTCCTCTTTGTAAAAAATCAATAAAATATATTTTTAAAAAAAGAAATAGCAATGATGAGAGAGAATCATTGATCGGCTACCTCCTGTAGACCCCACATTGGGGATCGAACCTGCAACCTGAGCATATGCCCTTGAAAGGAATCGAACCTGGGACCCTTCAGTCCACAGGCCGACACTCTATCCACTGAGACAAACCAGCTAGGGCCATAATTCCCTAAGTTGGTTTGTAAAATATGACTACATGCTTTCTTGACAACTCAGGCTTATTGTTATGACTTTATTTTTGTGCCAGGCTAGGAAGCAGTAAAAGTCTTAGCTTTATTAATAGAATTCAAGCTTTCTTTCTGGACAAAAATAATCAAGCATCTTTTACAATTGTGATAAATCATCCTAACACATTGCGCACCAGTAGTTTTATTGCTAGCTTTACCCAGTGGCCAGATAAGTTGCTATTGAACGAGTACAAAAAACGTTTTACAAAGTATCATATTTTAAAAAGATATTAGCTTGTAAGAACATGCAATAAATAACTTCAAAATGCAATGGGTAGTTAATTTTAAGGCGTGCCTTTAACATTTATGTAAAACACTTGTAATATGAAAACACGAGAATGCTCGTGATCCGCCCGCAATGTGTTAACCCATGTTGGTGAGTATATTGATTTATAGTGGTGTACTAACTTTCTGTCTGTGTGGGTAGATAAGCATGGTAATTTATCCTGTGCACAAATGAAGATCACAGGGTCAATGCTATTCAAACCTGTGAAGTCAGTGAAGCTTTTTCTTTGTTAGCCCCATCTTTCTTCATGGTCTACCTTTTGTCCCATTGATGGTGGCCATTTTTCCAGTTCAGGCACTAAGTACCTTCTCACCTTCTGCTTACCAGCTCCCTCTCTGAGGCCTTGACTGGAGCAGGATAGTGTCCTAACAAGAGCATGGGCTTGGCCTGATCTGGGTTTAAATTCCATCTCTGTTTCTTACCAGCCTGGTGAATTTTGGGAAGCTGCTCTCCCTCCTTGAGCCTCTGATTCTTCATCTATAAAATGGGTCTAATAAATGCCATCTATCAGGTAAAGCTGTGATGAAGAATGAAACAAGGTCATGTGTATAAAGTGTCTACCATAGTGAGCATCACATAAGAAACATTTAGCACTTAGTAGTTATCACTGTCACCAATATCATTATTTGAATGCATAGGAGGGACCAGGGCTCGCCTGTGTCTGATAGGAGTCAGCGTTATATGTAGTGAGAAGGAGTAGAGTTATGAGGGTCAGAACTGGAAAAGTGTGTGGAAAAGATAGGGGTCAGAGAGAGTAGACAGGTTATGAAGCAGACACATATTGGCAAGGCATCTGAACTTCAAGCATGGCCTGAGGGTTTACGGTTAGGAAGTTGGTTTGGAGTACATGGTCTTGGGGCTGAGAGCTAAAAGGGCAAAAAAGGTCACAGAATGGATCAAAGAACCCGATGAGACCATCTGAGTCTGGAGTATTTTAGGGAGAGTGGCTTGATTTAAAAAAAAAAGCGCACAAGGTGAATGAGGCAGGCAAGCAGACCTCCATGCTCTCCATGAGGTATAGTTGAGGCGGAACACATACTTCCACATATAACTTTATCAAGTCCCCCAAATCTACTGAAATTACTCAAAAATTATATTTGACAAGATTGAAAAAGCAGGAAAGGAGATAGATGAGTAGCAATTAACCGAACAGACCCCAGAAGGCCACAAACTAGGAATCCTAAGCCCTAAGTAGGAAAAGCCCCAAACCATCCTGATTTACGACTGTCCTTCTGCCCACCAGAAGAATCTCCAAAGGCTGCAAAGGCTAACTCTGGAAGTGGAGGTGAAGCGGGTGGGCACCAAAACTATGAGGGTGAAAACTGTTTAAGAAGTAGAAGCATTTCCAATCCCCTTTCTGCACTGTAAAACAAATAAATTGTATGCCATCCAAATGCAAAACATTTGTGCCTCAAAGGACTCTATCTAGAAAGTGAAAGGACAACCTCCAGTATGGGAGAGACATTTGCAAATTACATATCTGATAGTGGCCTACTTTCCAGACTGCATCAAGAACCTTAAAACTCAGCAACAGAAAAGACAAGCAGCCCAGTTTTAGGAAATGGGCAAAGCAGTTGAAAGTACATCTGCTTCCTCCAAAGCAGATGTACAAATGGCCAAGAGGCGCATAAAAGGATGCTCCACATCACTAGCCATTAGGGAAATGCAGATCAAAACCAGGAGATACCACTTCACACCCACTGGGATGGCGATTATAAGCAAGACAAAAGGGAAATAAGTTTTGATGAGGATATGGAGCAATTGGGGCCCTCAGACACTGTTGTCAGAACTGTAAAATGGAACCATCACTATGGAAATCAGTGGGCGGTTCCTCAGGAAGTTAAACATAGAATTACCACTTGGCCTGGCAATTCTGCTCCTAGATAGACACACAGAAGAACGGAAAACAGGTGTTCAAACAGAACCCTGTGCAGGAATGTTCACCGCGGTGCTATTCACAACAGCCAGGAGGTGAAAATAACCCAAACACCCATCAACTGAGGAACCGATGCCCAACATGTAGTCCACCCATACAATGGAATATTATTCAGGCATGAAAAGGGAATAAAGTGCTGATTCATGCTACCACCGGGGTGAACCTTAGTGAGACCATTATGTTCAGTGAAAGTAGGCAGACCCAAAAAGCCACCTGTTTATCCTATGATTACATCCCTAGAAATTTCCAGAATAGGCGAGGCTCTATGGACAGGAGGCAGGTTCATGGTTGCCTGGGTCTAGGAGAGGAGGAGGTCAGTGGGAGTGACTGCCACACAGGGTACAGGGGTTTCTTTTGGGGAGGTTCCAACGTTTTGGAAGTAGATAGGTGTGCTGGCTGTCCAACATCACCAGTTATACCTGGTGCCACTGGATCCCACATGTTTTTTCTCTACAACATTCCTGTCCAGTGGACAGTGAGAGTTCCCTCAAAGAGAGGGTCCCATGAGCAAGGGTGAGCAGGGAGCTGCCAGCACCTCTTCTTTGCAGGCCCCGGCCCACCAGGGCCAATGGGAAAGCAGTGACCTCACGGAACTTATGTGTCATAGAACCTGTACCTGGACCAATGAGGGGTCGGTCCATGGTCGCTAGGATACAGAGCAGGAGCCTCTGTACTGGTCATCTTGAGCGGTTGAGACCAACTGGCATCTTCCTGCACTTGACCTCACTGAACGGCACCGCAGAGCTAGAAGGGTCAGAGACAGCGCCCCCCAGCGCCCATCATGTCTGGGCAAAGGAGCCGCGGAGGGTCTTCTGATCATCAGAGGCGGAACCGCACCCGCAGCCGCACCAGCAGAGCTGAACTGATCTTCTCCGTGAGCCACCTGGAGCACCTCCTGCGGGACGGCCACTACACCCAGCGTCTCAGCGCCAACGCACCCGTGTACCTGGCGGCCATCATCCAGTACCTGACGGCCACGGTCCTGGAGCTGGCGGGCAACGAGGCCCAGAAAATCGGCTGCAGGCGCATCACCCCGGAGCTGCTGGACATGGCGATCCACAATAACGCCCTGCTCAGTGGCTTCTTCGGGAACACCACCATCTCCCAGGTGGCCCCGGGCAGGCGGTAGCTTCCCAATGTGACCTGGGCTCCCCGGGCCTCGGCCCACTCACAGCCCAGGCAGCCCGGGCCTGTCTGGCGCCTTGGGCCAAGTTATTGAAAATAAAGTGTTGAAGGAAACCCATGTGCCTGCTTCAGTCACTCTGTGTGGGAGGTGGTTGGAGGGATGGGCTGGTGGTGGTGTGTTCCTGGGAGCGGGGGGGGGGGGGGGGTGGGGGTGGAGTCGGGGATGACAAGACACGCGCAGCCCCCCATGGTGACAGTGCAGGGGGTGGTCCAGGGTGGGAGAGGCCGGCTGGGGTGGGGGTAGGCTGGGGTCTGGAAAACTCCCCCATCGTCTCTGAGCAAGTCAGAGCCTGGCAAGGTCCCCAGAAGCCTGGTGTTCACTGGGGTGGAGTGCAAGACCATGACTCAGGCATCGTGATAGGGTGAAGGTGCAATGCCAACCCGCCTGCAGAATGGAGGGGTGGACAGAGTGGTTGGCATCGACTCCCACGGGGCAGTGGCTTTGACGGGGAGATTGAGGACTGATGGGGGTCAGGGGAGGATTGGACAAGCAATAAAGATGCAAAATCGGAATGAAGGTCATGAAGGATCAGTTTTTTTGGTCCTGTTCCCTTAGAGATGCTAAGAGACACCCTTAGCAACCTAGGTAAACAAGCTGTCACCTAGCAACAAAGGGTGCCTGGCCAGGGCTGACCCTGGATTCTCTATTTGCATATGCTGCTTGTACCAGGCAAGGTCTAGCCCCTCAACAATTTTGCATGGGAACTGTGCCCCTGGAAAGGCTTTTCCCCAACCACTAGTTGGCGTGTGTAACCTGTGCTAGACCAGGTTCTTCATCAAATCACTTGATTTACATATACCTAGGGAAGGGGGCCTTAGTTTCTGAAAGCCAGATTAATAACTGACTCTGATACCCATAATTTAAAGTGAATGAGACTTCTTTTTGTCCTATGTAGTTTGAATTTGATTATGGCTACTGCTTCTATGCCAGTGACCTAGTCTTTCACTGAACTACAAGGAAGATTTTCTCATTGCCGGGCAACCAATGAGAAACTGTCACAGCCCATCCAATGAAAATCCACTACACTTGCAACTCCCAATTTTCTCCAATGGACTCTATTTGTAACAGCCTCTCCCAACTTCACCCATTCCTCTCTAAAGGAACAGTTCCTCTCCTTTGTTCTCTGCACTTGCCTATGGTTTTGCCATAGTTTGTCCTGAATTGCAATTCTTTGCCGTTCCCCCAATGAGCCCATTTTTGTTGGTAAAATAACTGACTTTACTTACTGTTGTTTTTTAGTTCAACAAAGTCATGGATAATTTCTGTATGAACATAAATTTTCATTTCTCTAGGGCAGTGGTTGGCAAACAATGGCTCGCGAGCCACATGCGGCTCTTTGACCCCTTGAGTGTGGCCACGAAGTTTCAATCGCACTGTACGTGCGCACCCGCACGTGGTATTTTGTGGAAGAGCCACACTCAAGGGGCCACAGTTTGCCGACCACTGCTCTAGGGTAAATACCCAGGAGTTGGACTTCTGGATCATATGAAAAGATTTCTCAAGCACCTACCCAATTAGCCTCATCCTCATACCCTAGAGGCAACCAATGTTCTTATTTTTTTACACCACATAATAGTTTGGCCTGTTCTAGAACTTCAGCTTAATGGATTCATACATGTAAGTATTGTGATAACATTTAAAATGAGGTTAATCCTCTTAATAAAAATTTAGTGTGCAATACATTATTGTTGGATAGGTACAATATTTACAGTAGATCTCTAGAATTAATTCATCTTGCTTATCTGAAAATTTATGCCCATTGATTAGTAACTCCCCATTTCTCCCTCCCCTTTGAACCTAGAAACTACCATTACACTCTTGGATTCTGTGAATTTGACCATTTTAGATACCTCATGTAAATGGGATTGTGCAGTATTTCTCTTTTTGTGAGTGTGGGAGGGCACTTAGCATAATGTCCTCACGGTTCATCTGTATGGTTAAAAAACATCTTTTATAGACAGCATGAAGTTGAATCTTGCTTTTATTTACAGTGTGACTATCAGATTAGTCTTCTATGTTGCCAGAACTGAAAGTAAGGCATTAATATTTTAAAGATGTTGGAATCAAGTTTTAGTTGGAATTCAAGCTCTAAATGCTCTTTTCTCCCCTTTCCCCAACAGACTTTGCATAATGGAAGGTTTCCACAAGTTTATGTACTAGAAATCTGGGAATCAACATCTAGTTACCCATTCTACCTTTTATTCCAGATTTTTTTTTTTTTACTTGTACAGTGGGGTCTTGACTTACGAGTTTAATTTGTTCTGAGACCGAGCTCGTTAAGGAGCTCGTTAACTCAAATTACTCTGTCAACTCAATGCAAAAAATCAGCCGAGAGACAGCTGGTATCTCAAAAAACTCGTTAGTCGGGACACTCATAAGTCAAGGCCCCACTGTACAATGGTTCATGACACTTAAAGATCCTGATTTTTTTAAAATTAATAGTGTTTCTTTATGCCTACCTAGGACTCAAGATCCAAAGATAAAGGCAAGGGTTCTTTAAAAAGTCCACATAAGAATAAACTCAAAATGGATTAAAGGTTTAAATGTAAGTCACAAAATCATAAAAATACTAGAAGAAAACATAGGTAGTAAAATTTCAGACATTTCTCATAGCAATATTTTTACCGATGTGTCTCCTCAGGCAAGGGAAACAAAGGAAAATATAAACAAATGGGACTATACCAAGCTAAAAAGCTTTCGTACAGCAAAGGAAACCAACAAAATGAAGAGACAACCCACTGTATGGGAGAACATATTTGCCAATGATACATCTGATAAGGGGTTAATTTCCAAAATATATAATTTATACAACTCAACACACACAAAAAATCCAATTTTTTAAAAATGGGCAAAGGATCCTGACTGGTTTGGCTCAGTGGATAGAGCATTGGGCCATGGACTGAAGGTTTGATTCTGGTCGAGGGCATGTACTTTGGTTGCGGGCTTGATCCCCAGTAGGGGGTGTGCAGGAGGTAGCTGATCGATGTTTCTCTCTCATAGATGTTTCTGGCTCTCTATCCCTCTCCCTTCCTCTCTGTAAAAAATCAATGAAATAATATTTTAATTAACAAAATGGGCAAAGGATCTGAATAGATAATTTTTTAGAGGACACATAGATGGCCAATAGACATATGAAAAAATGCTCAATGTCACTAATCATCAGAGAGAGACAAATTAAAACCACAATGAGATTCACCTCACTCCTGTCAGAATGGCTACCATCAATAAATCCACAAACAAGTGTTGGTGAGGATGTGGAGAAAAGAAAACCCTCATGCACTGTTGGTGGGAATGCAGACTGGTACAGCCACTGTGGAAAACAGTGGCGTTTCCTAAGAGAAAAAAAAAGTGACTACCTTATGACCCAGTGATTCCATTTCTATGAATATATCCTAAGAAACCCAAAACACCAATCAAAAAGAATGTATGTACCCCTATGTTCATAGCAACACAATTTACAATAACTAAGATCTGGAAACAGAGAACCTCATCAGTTCCTAACCAGAGCTCCGACCAGAACTTTGGCTGGAGATCCTGGCTAGAGGTCCTGACTAGGCTGCTGATCAACTGAAGGCTGTCTTCGTGTCATTCCTTCTTCGCCGACTCCGTCCACACCTTTGGGGACCCCTGAACCCGCTGGGATTGGACCCCAGCAACTGGCGCCCAACGTGGGGCCTCTAGGTAAGTCCCCCCGTACTTGGGAAGTACTTGGGACGGATAGGACTGCACCGTAGGGTACTGCAGACCCCTCCTATAGAGGATAAGTAGGGTAAGCGGGTAGTTAGTACAGAACTTAGATTGACAAGATGGGTCATACTGAGTCTAAAGAAAAAAGAGTCTGTATTAATGTTTTAACGCATATGCTTGCTAGCAGAGGAGTTAAGGTTACTCCCAGTCAGACAGAAAGTTTTATAGAAGATGTATGTCAATGGCTTCCTGAGGATGGAACTGTTAATTTAGAAACTTGGACTAAAGTAGGAAAGCAATTAATGAACTATTACAGCTACCATGGATCTGAGAAGGTCCCAGCAAAAAGCTTTTCCCTCTGGAATTCAATTCGTGGCACCTTGGCACCAGAGGCAGAAACTATTGAACGTTCTCAAACTTTAAATAGTCCCTCGGATCCACCTAGAGAAGACACATCATTATTGTCTCCAGCTCAATCTAAGAGCAATTTAGCTATGCCTACTGATCGGAAGGAGAATAAATATCATAAACATGATCATTGTTCCTTTCCAGTCAGTAGAGAGGAGAGAGGCCCTCCCATTCAAAACAGGCTCCCTAAATTAGAAAGGAAGCCTAAACCAGGTCATGCGGCTCCTAGGAGCTCCATGTCTAAATTTCAAAGGGCGATAAGAGAAGCTGAAGCTAATGGAGATCTTGAGTTCTCACTCTGCTTCCCAGTTGCATATGAGAATGAGTTTGATGAGGACGAAAGCCCCACCTGGGAGGCTATACCTTACAAAATACTTAAAGAATTAAAATTGGCCTGCTCTGAATATGGACCTCTAGCTCCTTACACACTAACCTTGGTAGAAACCCTAGCCAATAAATGGATGACTCCTTAAAAAAAAAAAAATATCTGGAAACAGCCCAAGTGCCCATCAGTAGATGAATGGATAAAAAAGCTTTGGTACATTTACACAGTGGAATGCTATGCATCTGTAAAAAGGAAGGAACTCTTACCCTTTGAGACAGCATGGAGGGGCCTGGAGAGTATTGTGCTAAGCGAAATAAGCTAGATAAAGACAAGTATCACATGATCTCACTCATATGTGGAATCTAATGAACAAAATAAACTGATGAACAAAATAGATCCAGGAACATAGAAGCATGGAACAAACAATAGAGTGGTGAAGGCCTGGGGGTGGGTGGGCCCAGGGTGGAGGGGGTCAATGGGAAAAAAGGGGGGACATCTGTAATACTTTTAACAATAAAAATAAATTTAAAATTTTTTCTATTACAGTTGATATACAATATTATATTAGTTTCAGGTGTACAGCACAGTGATTAGACATTTACATGACTTACTAAGTGATCACCCTGATAAGTCTAGTAGTACCCATCCGACACCATACAAAGTTATTGCAATATTATTGACTGTATTCCCTGTACTGTACATTACATCCCTGTGACTAGAGAAATAGCCCATTTGCTTTTTCTTATCTCTTTTTCCTCTTTTTTTCTGGGTGTGGATCTCTCTCTCTCTCTTTCTCCCTCCCTCTCTCTCTCTCTCTCTCTCTCAGTAGACTCTTTGTTTATGGACAATGAGAGTCTTAAATGACTTTGAAGCTAGTAATTCTAAAACCCAGTGCCATTGTGAGCTGGATGCAGGCAATTGAGGAACCACAGCACCAAATGGCTATTCTGGGGCAATTTCTGAGCTGTACAGGCTTGCGTTTTCTACTAGAGCTGAGCTGCCTATGTCTGGCATTGTGCTGGAAGCAGCCCCAGAATTTTCAGGTGAGTTGATAATTTCTGATGCTCTCTCTTCTTTTGACACTAGGACAGTCCCCATCCCTACCCACCACACATTTAGTTATTTTTATGATTAGTTATGACATTTACTTATTTAGATATTACTTATTACTATTGTATAGAAAACAATATCTGTGAGTTTATAGAGAAAACATGTGTGAGCTGATATTTCCTGACATCACTCATCAGCACCACTGAAGTGGAAGGGGGCTACTCTGAGCCAAAGTATTCTTAGAGCACAGACAATGGAGCTAATTCGGGAGTGAAATGTAAGGGAGAATAATAAAATTGATGTTAGAAGAGGATAGAATATGAGTAGAGAATTTATTTTTATTATAAACCCAAGGGATTCACTTGACAAAAGACCATGTTTCCCAAGTATTTCTTGCTGTTCTGGGAATATGAGGGTCTTATGTTTATTTGCAAGAGGAAGGTGCATGGTGTCAGAGAACTGGTAAAGCAAGAAAAGGAAGTCAAGAATAAACAGCCTATGAGGTCTTCTGAGAGACATACTGAATACTTCTTTTTCCCCAGGGATCTAAGTATTGTTTGGCTTTGGGAAATGTAATGTTGCTGGGGCAGGTCTCTTCCTGTTGATACTGAAAATAGCCCCACAGCTCAGGGTATAGAAAAAGATTGGGTTGAAGACCAAAGACTTTCCTAGAGAACAGAAAGATGGAATCTACACTAGTAGAGCAAAGTAGACCTTCAACACAATTACCTTAGTCCAGATGTCTTGTCGGTGGGGGACAAATTTGAAGATTTTACTTGATTTGAAGATTTCATGCCTATAGTAATAAAACAGACTACAATTTGTCTTTCCAGTTGGTTTATGTACCACAGCTCTTGACATCCTTCCCTCTGCCGCCCTCCAGAGGTCTCTTGGGGACATTACATAAAGTGACACTGGCCTATGGCACAGATAGGGAAACTGGTGGAATAAAAGGCAGATACAGGGGTGGGCAAAAGTAGGTTAAATAACCAGCCCTTATTACCCTAAGGTTAAATAATAAGAAAGGTTATGAAATAAAAACAATAATATTAACAAATAAATAATACAATAATTAATAAATAAACTCTGTGTTTCATGCAGTCGCAACTGTAAAACCACTTTTGCTCACCCCTATATTTGACCACTGGAGCAAGTAAGTGGAAAAGCCAAATCTACTACTTTGGACAATATGATGATTAGGATTATCCACAGCATCACTTGGAGCTTATGAGACCACTGAATGTTTAACTGTTCTTCAGTTCATTCTGAAGCAAGACCCTGGTCCATGATTTAATGTTGGAAACTAATAGCTCCTGTTGATTAGTTGAGTCAATAGTTTAGATGCCAAATTTAACGCTATTACCTATTCTCTTTTGTTTAATTTTTTAAAAAATATATTTTATTGATTTTTTACAGAGAGGAAGGGAGAGAGATAGAGAGTCAGAAACATCGATGAGAGAGAAACATCGATCAGCTGCCTCCTGCACATCTCCCACTGGGGATGTGCCCGCAACCCAGGTACATGCCCTTGACCGGAATCGAACCCGGGACCCTTCAGTCCGCAGGCCGACGCTCTATCCACTGAGCCAAACCGGTTTCGGCTGTTTAATTTTTGATTATTGCAGTTTTGTTGTTATTGAACGTTTAATAAGGTTCTTATTCCAACTCTAGAAAATATGATGATACCCAAAGTCACTAGGGTCCACAGCCAAATTCATACTATTATTTTCTTTTTGTAGAAGAGGAACTTAAGACACAGATAAGTTAAATAATTGATGGAGGAAGAAAGATGGAGGTCAGTGCTTGAGGTCTAGTACCAATTAACAGATGTGAGGAGGGCATCAGAATATAGAAAATAAGAGATGAGTTGAGGGGTCTGCAGCTAAGAAGTAGGTCAGGAGGTGGAGAGCACAAAGGATGGAGTTTACCCGTTCAGGACAGAGGATGCAAGGACCTGAGGACTGCCCTAGCTGGTTTGGCTCAGTGGATAGAGTGTCGGCCTGTGGACCAAAGGGTCCTGGGTTCAATTCCAGTCAAGGGCATGTACCTTGGCGTGTGCAGGAGGCAACCAATCGATGTGTTTCTCTCACATCATTGTTTCTCTCTGTCTTTCCCTCTTTCTTCCACTCTCCCTAAAAAATCAATGGAAAAATATCCTTGGGTGAGCATTAACAAACAAACAAACAAAAGAACCTGAGGGCCATGGTCTCTCCTGACTGGGAGATGTTTACATTTTACAAGCGAAGGATTGCAGGCTGCGCTGGACTCTACCTTCTCCCCGTGGGCCTTCCCTGGTGGGCAGGTCATAGATGAACTCCTTCCCAGATTTTCTCCGTGAAAGGCTACATTGTATTCTGGAGCAGATTTTAGGTAGGGTCTGAGTTCTGTGGACTCATATACATACCTTTCTTATTCAGTCATAGGCTTATATCTTTTCCTATTAGATCATACATCAGAAATGGCTTTAATGACATGTGATTCGCAACAGAGTATACATATTCTGGTCATTTGAATAGATAGTGGTCTAGAGTGTAACGTGGAATTAAAATAAGCTAAATGTAGCAAGAAAGTTGAAGGTGAGTGGTTGTGCATGTATCCAAGGGCAGAAGACAATGGTGCAGACTTTGAAGTCAGATATGCCTGGATTTGACTTCTAGCTCCATAACATATGTTTTTCTCTAATCACTTTTATCTTTTTGCTGATTCTCTGTATTCTGAAAGCATTTTTTTTCATGCTACCCCTCCTTATAATTTATATGATTTTTGTAATGGTGACTTATCTTTGTTGCTTCTGTTGGTTTAATCTGTTATAGTCAATAGTCTTATTTTTTCCCTTACCTTATTTCTCTAATCCTTTTACTTCTTAGTTTTACTCCCTAATTTGTTCCCATTTTAACTTGTGCATTCTTAAGCACATGTCTTTCATCAACTCAGGAACTTTTTATTTCCAGCTGTAAATCTGACTATTTCTTCTGTTCTTTGAATGGTGGGCTTTTCCTGAGGCACATCAAATATCAACATGTTAGCTTTCCATTGTCTATCAAATATTTTCCAGTTCATTTTTATTAACAACTTGGTTTTATATACAAATACATTATTCTTAAACTATTTAAGACTCAATTTTTTCAGCCAGTGTATATCAACTTTATTCACACATTTCCTTTTTACTTAATTTGGTTCTCTCCTTATTATGTCCGAGTACTGTTGCAAACTGGTCTTTTTAATTTTTTTTTCAGTTACAGTTTACATTCAATATTATTTTGTATTGGTTTGGGATGCATTTTCCCAAAGCTGAATGATTGAGAACGAGAGTATACTCTGAAGAATTCTTATCACTCTTGAAACTGTAAATAAAATAAGTTTGAATTTAAAAAGAAAACAAAAAACACCACACAGCCAAATCAGTTTGTATGTAACATCTGGACGAAAAAGGCTTGAAAATTTAGAGTTTTTAAATGGAACGCCATCATACTTTTGGTCATATACATGATCACACAACACCAAAGAACCATGCTGATTTTACATAGTCGAGTTATGTAAGAGCTGTAGAAAGATTCCTACTACAAATATAGAAATGCGCCAAGAAATTAGTCATGATAATTTGTGGATTATAAGGTACCTCTCAGAATAGAAGCATACATGTGAATTCCAATGCACACCTGACACCTTTGCCTTGGACCCCCCTCCAACCACATCTCCCAACCCCACATTGCACCTGATACATTTGCATTGCAGCTATCGGAGTAAATGATCTCTGTAGACTCATTGTCCAGCGTACTTGCATACTAAGTACACTGTCAATTTCAAATGAATGAATACATCTTGGAACTGAAAGAGAACTGTTTCTGCTTTCTGGGGCCTGACAAGTAGATAAATTATTCCCATTTTATAGATGAAGTAAATCTAAACCACATGCCAGGACTTTTGGAATGGCTTTATCATAGATTTAGAGCTGTAGCAACAATGATGTATGGAACCAAATGGTTCCCATGAATATGTATGGGGTAGATAAAACAGGAGAAATGGGGTGATCACATAGATAGTAGATAGATATAAAAATGCACCAAGAAATTAGTCGTGATAAAAAAAAACCCACATAGCTTAAGTATTTAGACAGCAGTGCAAAATAAAATCCTGATAATGAAACAAAGATGGGAGTATGGGGTGAGGCGACTTGGGTGGAAGAGAAACGGGGTAAAAGGAGTCTCATTTTTAAGTTGCAGTTTTTGGGGAAGCGAGCCATGTGCTCTGCTCTGATCCCATCACACTGCTCCCCCCCCCACTATTATGGAAAGAAGTCTTTGGGGTACAGGTAACTTTCAGTCAACTAAATTCCTATGGTGGCAAGAGGAATAAGCTAACAAAGGTCGAACGGCGGTGATCAATATCTTTTATTTCCCTCCAAATGCAGAGGCGGGTGCCTGAGGTCTGGCAGCAAAGTCACCAGGCTAAGGCGAGTCATCCGATCCCCTGTCCCGAGGGGGAGATGGTTTCTTGCAGCACGAGGTGAAGCAGGTGGTTCTGCTCGGCGCTCAGCAGCGGCCACATCTCCACCTGCAGCGCCTTGACGGCTTCCGTGTCCTTCTCGTGGGTGGCCATGACCAGGGACTGGAGCAGCAGGAAGAGGTCTTCGGGGAGCTGGCCGCCGCTCTCCTGGCCCTGGCTGTCAAAAGCCTCCCAGGAGTACTTCTCCAGAGTCTGGGCGTGCTCCGGGAGCAGCTTGGCGGGCGGCGGCTGCAGGAGCAGCAGCAGCAGCACCCGGGACACCTCGCAGCGGACCAGGACGTCCGAGAAGGCGCCCAGCACCGCGGGGGAGGGCGCGGCCGCGGAGCCGGCGGCGTTTGGGAGGGAGCGGCGCGGCGGGCCGGGGCCGGGGGCGCCGGGTCCAGGCTGGACGCCCGGCGGCTGTTCCCTGTCCCTGCGGCGGGCGGCGGCGGCGGGAGCGGCGGCACCGGGGTTGGCTGCCGTGCTCCCTGCGCCAGGCGCTGCATGCGCGTGAAGATGGCCAGGGCGCCGTTGTAGTCGCGCGCCAGCAGCAGGCAGGAGGCGGCGTCCCCGAGCGCCTGCAGCGCGGCCAGGGGCAGCTGCGACAGCTGCAGCTGGGCGGCGCGCTGGAAAGTGGCCGGCGGCGGCGGCCGGCTGGCCCAGGTCGCGCAGGGCGGCGGCCAGCTCCAGGCAGAGGGCGGCGGCGGCCACCGGCTGGCCCAGCTCGAGGTGCAGGCGCACGGCGGCGCCCAGGGCGCTGGCGGCCGCCTGCAGGGGCTCCCCGTAGGCGGCGGGGCAGGCGAGCCGCTGGCGCGCCTCGAGCTCCTGCTGCAGGAAGAGGCGGGCGGCCTCGGTGAGCGCCAGGGCCTCCCCCGGCCCGTGGAACAGCGCCTGGTGGCAGCGCGCCACGGCCAGCTGGCACCAGGCCGCGTAGGGCAGGCACTCCTGGGCGCGCAGCTCGCGGCCGAGCTGGGCGAACTGCTCGCCGGCCTCCGCCACGTTCGGCTTCCGCAGGAACCGCTTCTTCAGCTTGTTCAGCACCTGCCGGTACCTGGCCAGGAAGTCCCCGGCATCCATCCCCAGTCCGGAAAAGCCACCCAGGCCGCTGGAGGACGCCGCCATGTTCCCAGCCCAAGCGCTTCCTCTGGGCGGACTTTGTGGGTGCAGGCAGCTGACAGCGACGTGCCCTGCGTCCCCCATCGGCCTCCCTCCCACAGAGCAGGCACAGGCATCCCACGCCCTATCGTTGCCCTGGTGATATGTAAATACAGGATGCCCTGGGCGCGGCCTTGTCTGGTACAATGAATATGAACCAATCACGGGTCCTGGGGCGGGGCCTGGCTGCAAGTCCTCTGTTGCTAGGTGACAGCTTGTTTACCCAGGTTGCTAAGGGTGTCTCCAGCATCTCTAAGGGAACAGGACCAAAAATAAACTCGTGACCAGGCGTGATGCTCATTCTGATTTTGCATCTTTCTCCTTGTCCCCGCTCCCCTTCACTCCTCAATCTTCCTGTCAAAGCCCTCTTGGAGTCGATGCCAACCACTCCGCCCACATCTCCATTCTGCAGGCGGGTTGGCATTGCACCTTCACCCTATCACGATGCCTGAGTCATGGTCTTGCACTCCACCCCAGTGAACACCAGCCTTCTGGGGACCTTGCCAGGCTCTGACTTGCTCAGAGACGATGGGGGAGTTTTCCAGACCCCAGCCTACCCCCACCCAGCCGGCCTCTCCCACCCTGGACCACCCCCTGCACTGTCACCATGGGGGGCTGCGCCTGTCTTGTCATCCCCGACTCCACCCCCCCCCCCCCCCCGCTCCCAGGAAAACAACAACCCCAGGCCATCCTTTCAAACAACTCCCAAAAAAAGTGAATGAAGGAGGCACATGGGTTTCCTTTAACAATTTATTTTCAAAAAATTTGCCCAAGGGGCCAGAAAAGGCCGGGCTTCCTGGGCTGTGAAGGGGCCCAGCCCCGGGGAGCCCAGGTCACATTGGGAAGCTACCGCCTGCCCGGGGCCACCTGGGAGATGGTGGTGTTCCCGAAGAAGCCGCTGAGCAGGGCGTTGTTGTGGATCGCCATGTCCAGCAGCTCCGGGGTGATGCGCCTGCAGCCGATTTTCTGGGCCTCGTTGCCCGCCAGCTCCAGGACCGTGGCCGTCAGGTACTGGATGATGGCCGCCAGGTACACGGGTGCGTTGGCGCTGAGACGCTGGGTGTAGTGGCCGTCCCGCAGGAGGTGCTCCAGGTGGCTCACGGAGAAGGTCAATTCAGCTCTGCTGGTGCGGCTGCGGGTGCGGTTCCGCCTCTGGTGATCAGAAGACCCTCCGCGGCTCCTTTGCCCAGACATGATGGGTGCTGGGAGGCGCTGTCTCCGACCCGCCTAGATCTACAGTGCGCTGTGGTGTGCCGCGGTGCGGTTCAGTGCGGTCAAGTGCAGGAAGATGCCAGTTGGTCTCAACCGCTCAAGATGACCAGTACAGAGGCTCCTGCTCTGTATCCTAGCGACCATGGACCGACCCCTCATTGGTCCAGGTACAGGCTGTATGACACATAAGTTCCGTGAGGTCACTGCTTTCCCATTGGCCCTGGTGGGCCAGGGCCTGCAAAGAAGGGGTGCTGGCAGCTCCCTGCTCACCCTTGCTCATGGGACCCTCTCTTTGAGGGAACTCTCACTGTCCACTGGTCAGGAATGTTGTAGAGAAAAAACATGTGGGATCCAGTGGCACCAGGTATAACTGGTGATGTTGGACAGCCAGCACACCTATCTACTTCCAAAACGTTGGAACCTCCCCAAAAAGAAACCCCTGTACCCTGTGTGGCAGTCACTCCCACTGACCTCCTCCTCTCCTAGACCCAGGCAACCATGAACCTGCCTCCTGTCCATAGAGCCTCGCCTATTCTGGAAATTTCTAGGGATGTAATCATAGGATAAACAGGTGGCTTTTTGGGTCTGCCTACTTTGACTGAACATAATGGTCTCATTAAGGTTCACCCCGGTGGTAGCATGAATCAGCACTTTATTCCCTTTTCATGCCTGAATAATATTCCATTGTATGGGTGGACTACATGTTGGGCATCGGTTCCTCAGTTGATGGATGTTTGGGTTATTTTCACCTCCTGGCTGTTGTGAATAGCACCGCGGTGAACATTCCTGCACAGGGTTCTGTTTGAACACCTGTTTTCCGTTCTTCTGTGTGTCTATCTAGGAGCAGAATTGCCAGGCCAAGTGGTAATTCTATGTTTAACTTCCTGAGGAACCGCCCACTGATTTCCATAGTGATGGTTCCATTTTACAGTTCTGACAACAGTGTCTGAGGGCCCCAATTGCTCCATATCCTCATCAAAACTTATTTCCCTTTTGTCTTGCTTATAATCGCCATCCCAGTGGGTGTGAAGTGGTATCTCCTGGTTTTGATTTGCATTTCCCTAATGGCTAGTGATGTGGAGCATCCTTTCATGTGCCTCTTGGCCATTTGTACCTCTGCTTTGGAGGAAGCAGATGTACTTTCAACTGCTTTGCCCATTTCCTAAAACTGGGCTGCTTGTCTTTTCTGTTGCTGAGTTTTAAGGTTCTTGATGCAGTCTGGAAAGTAGGCCACTATCAGATATGTAATTTGCAAATGTCTCTCCCATACTGGAGGTTGTCCTTTCACTTTCTAGATAGAGTCCTTTGATGCATAAAATTTTAGTATTTGGATGGCATACAATTTATCTGGTTTTTTTCTTTGTCTTTTGTGGCTTTGCTTTTGCTCTCATATTTTGTACCCGTTGCCTAATCCAAGGTCATGGGGATTTGCACCTATGCTTTATTTCAAGAGTTATATTATTTTGGCCCTTAAGTTTAGGTCTGTGGTCCATCAGATTTAATATTTGTACCTGGTGTGAGTTTGGGGTCCATATTCATTCTTATCTCTGTGGATATCGAGTTGTCTCTGCACCCCCTTTTTTTAAAGAGATATTTCATTCTTCCATTGAATGGTCTTGGTACCCTTATTGGAAATCAATTATTTATACATATATGAGTTTATTTATGACTCTAAATTCTAAAACATTGACCTACAATAGGTCTATTGTTATGCCAGGGCCACACTTTGTAGGATTGCTATAGCTTTGTAGTTAGCACTGAAATTGGGAGGTGAGAGTCCTCCCACTTCGTTCTTCTTTGTGAGAGGGTTTTGGCTATCCATATTCCTTGCATTTCCATGTGAATTTAAGGGTCAGCTTGTCAATTTTCACAAGGAAACCAAGTTAGATTGTAACAGGCATGGTACTGAGTCTGAATATTGCCTTGGGGATTGTGGCCATCTTAGCAATATTAAATGCTCAGTCCACTAACACGGGATGCCTTTCCATTTATTTCGGTCCTCTTTCATTTCCTTCAGCAATGGTTTGCACTTTTCAGAGTACAAGTCTGACATGTCTTTTGTTAAATTTATTCCTCAGTATTGTATTTTCTTTTGGGTGATACTATAAAAGCCATGATTTTCTTAACCTCATTTTTGGAATGTTCGTTGCTAGTGTGTAGAAATACAACTGATGCTTGCACATTGATCTGGGCTCCTGCAACTTTGCTGAGCTCCTTTATTGCATATTTGAATAGGCTGTTGTGTTTTACTATATTCTTTAGTGTTTTACATAAACATGTAAAACATGTTTTTGTGGATAAGATGGTTTTACTTGTTCCTTTCCAATTGGAATGCATTTTATCTAGTTGGCCTGGCTAGAACTTTGAGTATAATGTTGCATAGAATGTCAAGAACAAACATTCTTATCTTCCTCCTGATGCTTGGGGGAAAGTACCCAGTTTTTCACCATTGTCAATGGGATGCTCTTTATCAGGTTGAGGAAGTTCTCTTCTATTCCTATTTTGTTGAATTTATTTTCATGAAAGAGTGTTGGATTTTGTCAAATGCTTCCCTTCCCCCTACATCTATGAAATAAACGAACATGAGATCCCCCACATCCCCTGCATTCTATTAGCAGGGTGCATTACATTAATTGCCTTTCATATGTTACATTCATGGGAGAAATCCCACTTGGTCATAGTGTCTAACAAAGGGTCCACACACCTTTTGTTGAAAGCATAGGTGTGGACCAGGCAAGCTGCTTGATGGCAAGTGTGTGTGAGAGAAGGGATGACGAGAAGCCGAGGCATTTGGGGGAATCTGCAATTAGTTTACTAAGACTGGAGAGTAGGGTGCCCATGGGGGCGTGGCTGTTGATGTGGCTAGAGTAGAGGCTGCAGGAGCCAAGATACGTAGGTTCTGGTCTGCTATGCTCAGGTTTTGGACTACCTTGTAGGCTATTATGAGCTCACTGTGGTCATTAAGCTGTGGAGTGGCATGGCCTGATTTGTTTCCAGAAAGCTCATTCTGGCAGCTGTGTGGCAAATAGGATAGAGAGGCCTGAGATTGAAGTTAGAAAGCTACTGCAGTAACTTAATCAAGAAATGATAGATACTTAACTAAGATGATGGCATTGGTAAATAACTCCAGGGGACAAATTCAATTTAAAAAATAATTTGGCTGATAGATCTCAGAGGGGAGAATGTGGGGGGGCGGGTTGGAGGAGATTAAGCAAAGTACATATATGCTTATATGCATAGCCCATGGACACAGACAATAGGGTGATGAAGGCCTGGGTGGGGCATATGTTGGGTGGAGGGGATAAGGGGGGGATGGGGGATATCTGTATTACTGTCAACAATAAAAATAATAATTTGGTTAGTAAAATGACACATAATAGGTGCTTGAAACATATTTATGATACTGTTGACCCTAGCTGGAGACTTGGTGATTCTTTTTTTAAAAATATATTTTATTGATTTTTTATAGAAAGGAAGGGAGAGGGATAGAGAGTTAGAAACATCGATGAGAGAGAAACTTTGATCAGCTGCCTCCTACACACCACCTACTGGGGATGTGCCCACAACCAAGGTATATGCCCTTGACCAGAATTGAACCTGGGACCCTTCAGTCCGCAGGCTGACGCTTTATCCACTGAGCCAAACTGGCCAGGGTGACTTGGTGATTCTTTTATTCATTCCTTCAATTTATTGAATGCCTACTATACATCTGGGAGTGTGGTAGGCATTGAAGAAATACCGATGAGCAATGTTCATCAGGTTCCTGCATGTAGTGTGATGGAAGATATATAGACAAGAAACCTGACAATGAAAACACTATATTATGATATGTGCTATGAGAAGGGAAGTTCAAGATGCTATAGGAACATTTAGGAATAATTTACACGGATTTTGCTGTTTGGGACATATTCCTGGAGACATTTGTGTCCATGCTGAAGAACAAATAGAAGTTAGCTGAGTCAAAGAGTAGAGCATTAGTGGAGGAGCGGAGGAAAGCTCTGGTATAACTCCTCGAGTGCAGGGTGAGATGACTATGGATTTTGGAGCCATTACTGGAGATATGGGCTAAAGATGAAGGTCCTGATATTGGTTGGAAGATGCGTGCAGTTTGGAGTATGTCAGTTTGAGATGCCTGTGCAATATTCAGAAGGAGATGAAGGATAAATGATGTGGGAATTAAAGAGAGATAGAGGTCAGGGCTGGAGATATAGATTTGGGAGTCATTAGGATAATTCTGGTGGACATGATGTACAGGCAGTCCTCGGGGTTTCGTGGTTACGTCGCTATCTCCCGTTTATTTAATAAAAAAACAAGTTCCGTCATTTCGATGTACAGTGGGGCCTTGACTTAGGAGTTTAATTCGTTCCGAGACCAAGCTCGTTAAGGAGCTCGTTAAGGAGCTCGTTAACTCAAATTACTCTATCAACTCAATGCAAAAAATCGGCCGAGAGACAGCTGGTATCTCAAAAAACTCGTTAGTCGGGACACTCGTAAGTCAAGGCCCCACTGTATGTACATATGTGCTTTATGTTTTTTTATTTACCACAAGTAAAGGTCAGGAATTGTTATATTTCTTTTAATTTTTTTTTTTTACTATTTCACTTCATTACTGCTGTGTATGTGCTCCATGCGAGTGACATAGGTGCTTATGTAGGTGGGTTCCGACTTATGGTGAAAATCGTATTTCATTGTGCCGTAGGAACGGATCTCCCGGAACCTAAGGACCTATTGTAGTGAGATCGTACAGGGAAAGTGTATAGAGAGAACATAGAAGGGAACTAAGGATAACTTCTTTTAAGGGGCCGGCAAAAGAAGAACATTCTTGGAAGGAGACTGAATGAGTGTCTGCACAGATACGAGAGGACTGAGAGAGAATCAAACCAGAAAGAAAAGAGCGGGGGGTCAGAAAAAGACAGATTTTACCCTAGCCGGCTTGGATAGAGTGTTAGCCTTAGGATTGAAGGGTCCCAGGTTTGATTCTGGTCAAGGGCACATGCCCGGGTTGTGGGCTCGATCCCCAGTAGTGGCGTGCAGGAGACAGCCAATCAATGATTCTCTCTCATCATTGATGTTTCTATCTCTCTCTCCCTCTCCCTTCCTCTCTGAAATCAGTAAACAATATATATTTTAAAAAGAGGAGAGAGAGAGAGATCGATCTTTTGGATTCTTATATTTTCCATCTTGTCTATCTTTTCCATGAGAGTCCTTAACATAGTAATCATAGGTATTTTGAGTTTCTTGACTGATAATTTCAACACCTGTATCATATGTGAACCTAGTTCTCATGGTGCTTTGTCTCTTCAAATTGTATTATTTCTTGCCTTTTAGCATGTTTTAAAAATTTGTTGTTGTTGTTGTTGGCCAGGCATGCTGTATAGGACAGTAGATTCTGAGGTAAATAGAACTTCAGGGTGAATATTTATATCAGTCTGGCCAAAGATGGTTTCTATCTGATGTTTGCCTCTATGAATAACAGAGGCAGTAAATTTCTCTGGTGTCTTGTTTTTGTCTCCCCATTCCTTTGTGCTGCACATCAGAGACAGTCTGCCTCTTGCAGCTCTCCCAGCTATAGCCCACTTTTATTTTAACCAGAGGCGTATTGGTTGTATTATATGTGGGAGGAGGACATTCTCTAGTCTTTGAATTATGTTTCAATCTTTAGAGTGAACAGTGGGCCTATGTCTTGGGAGTGCGGCCTTCACAAGTCTTTTAGTCTCTTTCTCAGGTGTTATGGTTTGAACTGTATGCCCCCAAAAGATACGTTAATATCCTAATTCCTAGTACCTGTGAATAAGACCTTATATTTGGAAATAGGGTCTTTGAAGGTAACCAAGATAAGTTGAGGTCATACTGGATTAGGATGGCCCTAAATCCAACAATTGATGTCCTTGTAAGGAAAGAGAGATTTGAAGGCACTGAAGAGACCCAGGGAAGAAGGCCATGTGATGATGGAGACAGAGAATGTAGTGATGTTGCCACAGGCCAAGGAACATGAAGGATTGTCGGCAACCACTAGAATAGATTTAATAATAACCAGAATCTAGAAGAGACAAGGAAGAACTCTCTCTAAAAGTCTTTGGAGGGAGCATGGCCCTGCCAATGCCTTGATTTCAGATTTCTAGCCTCCAGAATTGAGAGAGAATAAATTTATGTTGTTTTAAGCCAACTAGTTTGTGGTAATTTGTTATAGCAGTGTTATGAAACTAATACACTGGGATAAAGCTTCCCCGCCCCCTCTTCCACCTAATACTTTTCCTGGTGGTAGCATTTCCAGTCTATGCCTTTGAACCTCTCTCTTGTACAATGAGGCTTTCTTTTCTTCCCTATTTTTCCTTATGTGACACAGGGAGATAAGAGTGGGGCTGGAACAGTGTTTCCTTTTTCTAGCTGGGATGACATTTTACTATTGCCCAAATTATTTTTGTCTTTCTTGCAACCTGTAGGATAACCTTGGAAATAAATGGCTAGAGGTCCTTAGAAAGTATATTCAGTCCACATAAAAAGTATCTGTTATTGCAAAACAATGTGAATATATTGAACACTATTGAACTATACACTTAAAAATGGTTATGTTAAATTTTATGTTGTTTTTATCACAATTAAAAAGAAAGTATTTTTTCCCACACATCTTACCAAAATCATCTCCATGTTGTTGTCAAGCACAATTCAGAGGCTTGGAG
The DNA here is from genome assembly GCF_000147115.1 of Myotis lucifugus. Lineage (NCBI taxonomy): Eukaryota > Metazoa > Chordata > Mammalia > Chiroptera > Vespertilionidae > Myotis > Myotis lucifugus. The sequence goes on along the minus strand of NW_005871217.1, from coordinate 2,321,081 downwards.
TCTGTATGGTGTCAATGGATGGTTAATGGAAGTAAGCTTTTGAAGTTGGGCTGTTGAAGGGCCCAATGAATGACTCTTCCCCCCAGCAGGTCCTGGATCCTGCTTTGCAGGTAGGACAAACTGTGGCACATCCTAAAAAATTCAATAATAAAAAGAAAGAGTTAATAGCAACATAAAACAACTTTTATGAGCCCAAGAGAATAAGACTACATAAAAAACTGTGTAAAAGAATAGATTTTGTGATCTCAACTACACAGGATTAAACAAGGAAGAAATTCCAAACAGCTAAGCATAAGTGGTCTATAACCATTACTTCTACTTATTCGCCAGCCATTCTGATTTTATGCCTTGCAATGTTGCTTCTACCCCACTATCTAAGAAGTGGTTCTTTTATTAATTTTTAATGTGTATTGAATTTATTGGGGTGACATTGGTTAATAACATATGGGTTTCAGGTATACAATTCTATACTACATCCTTTGTATATTGTATTGTGTTCACCCCTAAAGTCAAGTCTCCTTCCATCACCATTTATTCCCCCTTTACTGTCCTCTATCTCTCACCACCCCACCTCCTCTTCCCTCTGGTAATCACCATAATGTTGTCTGTGTCTATATGAAGCAAAAACCCCCAAAAGAACAAAAAATCTGAGGTAGTTCTTTTAAAATTCACTATTTTTTTTCTTTTTGTTAATGCTCATTCCAGGATATTTTTCCATTGATTTTTAGGGAGAGTGGAAGAGAGAGGGGAAGTCAGAGAGAAACATTGATGTGAGAGAAACATATCAATTAGTTGAACCCTTCACGTGTCCCAACTAGGGCCCCAACCAGAGCCCAGGCTAGGGAGGAGCCTGCAACCAAGGTACATGCCCTTGACTGGAATCGAACCCGGGACCCTTTGGGCCACAGGCCAACGCTCTAGCTACTGAGCCAAACTGGGTAGGGCTAAATTTCATTAATTTTAACCTTCCCACCACATATAAGCATTGGTTTTCAGGTTCCATCCTTCTGGGCCTCTTCACTTACGACAGTATTGATTGCCCTCACCCTGGCTCCTTGGAGCTTTCTTTCCCACTGATTATGTGTGACTGTGGGCAAGTTACTTAAACTTCCAGTGACTCCATTTCCTATTTTGTAAAATGAGGACAATAATAACACTTCCCTCCTGGGTTTAATATGAGCACTCGAGCACTTAGAACTGTGTCTGTCCCATACTAAGACCTACGTATGTTAGCTGCTATTATCATTATCATCATCATCATTATTATGGTTGTTGTTAGGAATAAACTATATCTCTTGATAAACCTGCTTAGAGTTGGGAACTCCCTGAGTGTGATGGTTTCAGAAAAGGTTAATAAAACAACTTTATTTGGATAAGGCCTTAAAAGGAATTAATTTGTCTTGTGGGAAAAGAGAAGACATGCAACTGCAGAGAAGTTGAATGGTGCTTGATGTGAACCTTGTCAATAACCCCCTAAGGTCACTAAACCCACAAAATGCTATTTTTTGGTAAAATATGTTTTTATTGATTTTAGAGAGAGGGGGAGGGAGAGACAGAAAGATTGATGAGAGAGACACATTGATTGGCTGCCTCCTGCATGCCTTGCACTGGGGATCAAGCACACAACCCAGGCATGTGCCCTGACCGGGAATCAAACTAGGGACCTCTTGGTGCATGGGTCAGTGCTCAACTACTGAGCCACATCGGCCGGGCACAAAATGCCAATTTTGAGTGGATGTGTGCATGTGTGTGTGTGATGTAAGCTGATGAGGGGACTAAATTTCATGTTGATGTGGGATGAAACCAATCACATACCAGAGGCCATAGCTAAAGACATAATAGAATTTGCTGATGACTAAGGGAATGTTCTGAAATAACCGGTTTGGAAATCAAGAGCTAAACTCAAATTTATTGACAGTGTATGGGTGGTAGCAAGGAGAAGAGCATAGAGTGGCCTCTGCTGATATCTGGGTTATGTTTATTTTTTCCATAGACTCTTGTTTTCCAAACTTCTACCTATGGGTATTGTCTATTACAAAGGCTATCGAACTATGGCCCATGCCTATTTTTATATGGCCTACAAGCTAAAAATGAATTTTACATTTTTAAAGGGTTGTAAACAAAAATAATGAAGACTATGAGACCAAGACCATATGTGGCCTCCAAAGTGTACAATATTTCTTATCTGGCCCTTCGAAGGATAATAAAATTCCAACCCCTGGTCTAATGCTCAATTCTTAATCAAATACTCTTATTCTTTTATATTGGACTAGAGGCCCAGTGCATGAAATTTGTGCATGGGGGTGGGTGGGTCCCTCAGCCTGGCCTGCACCCTCTCCAATCCAGGACCCCTGCGGGATTGGGCCTAAACCGGCAGTTGGCCATCCCTCTTGCAATCCGGGACTGCTGGCTCCTAATCGCTCGCCTGCCTGCCTGCCTGATCGCCCCTGACCACCTCTGCCTGCCAGCCTAATGCCCAGAACTGCCCTCCCCTGCTGACCTGAATCCCCCCTAACTGCTCCCTCCTGCTGGCCTGATCGCCCCTAACCACCTCTGCCTTGGCCCCTGCCACCGTGGCTTTGTCCGGAAGGATGTCCAGTCTAATTAGCATACTACCCTTTTATTAGTATAGATTACTCCCCACCCCAAATGACTCTTAAGCAAGTATATTAATTCATTTATTCATTATTTCACCCAACATATATTACTGTGTACTGGAGATACAAACATAAATAAGTCAGCAACCCCAGCCACCATTCAAGAACCTCACAATCTAATGAGGAAGAAAGACAAATACAGGGTGATAACCAATCCTATCTATGATAGTTGTAAGCACAGAGTACAGTGAAAAAGCACAAAGGAAAAAGCAGTTAACTATGCCTGGAAAAACTGGGAGGACTCCATGCGATCAGAGTTCTTTGTAGAACTTAAGAATTAGCCACTATATTTGCTCAAACATTTAATTAACTCACCCCTAATGCTTTGGCAGGGCCAGACCAAATGATTTTGTGGACCTTATATGGCTTATGGGCTGGATATTCCCCACCCATGACCTAAATGATTCTTAAACCCCATGTACTACATTATATCTCTACTTATCACCGTCTAAGTTCAGGTCCACTATTATTTCTCACTCAAAGACTGTAATAGACTCTTAATTAATCTATCCATATACACACACCTTCAATTCAAGCTATTGTGCACACTGTAGGGATTGTATGAAAAGAAAACAGATATGTCAGTATGTCATTCCCTTTGAATGGATTGCTAGGGTCTTCAGGGTAAAGTCCAGTTTCCTTATCATGTTATGCAATGCCTTCCATTACCTGGTCCTGAGCTACTTCTCAGCCTTACTTTCTGGTATTTATGTCTTTGTATATTATTGCTTATAGTTTCCCAGACCCACTAAATGCTTTCATGATTCTAAGAAACTCATGTTCACGTTTTTTATTCCCTCAAACTGGAAGCCCTTCCTACTCTATCTTTTATTCATCCTCAAGAATCATCTCCTCTAAGAAGTCTTCTCTAAACTCCCAGAATAAAGTTGTATCTCTTTTGTTCTCTCATAATACTGTTTATGTCTCTATCTTTCTTCTTAATACATTTTGCTAAAATTATGTTTTTATGTCTTTCCTCCTAGAAATACTTAGCTGCTTCTCAATAGAAAGACATAGGTCTCGTTAATTTTTATACTCTAATATCTAGCATGGTTTCTAGACATAGTAAAACTGCATAAGTGTTTGTGGGAATTGGATTAAATTACTTTTCTTCCAGCTTCATAGTCTCTTTAAATCTGGTAAGCTGCTTGTTCTGAATCTTTACTTCAATAATAAAAATATTGAGAAACCAAGATGGCGGCATAGGTAAACACCTGAAATTGCTGCCTCACACAACCACTTCAAAACTACAACTAAAAGACAAAATGGACATCATCCAGAACCACAGAAAGGCTGGCTGAGTGGAAATTCTACAACTAGAAGGAAAGAGAAAAGCACACTGAGACTCAGAGGAGGTGCGGAAGTAAGGTGCAGAGGTACAGAGGCGCACACAGAAAGGGCTGGCAACTGAGGACGCGGTTGTCTTTTTCAATCAGCAGGGAGTCTCAAGCTCCTGACTGCTCTGAACTCCAGTTCCGGGCGAGTCTCTGGGGACCCAGACTCATACAGGGAGAAACTGGACTGTATGGCATCAGGCGGAACGCAAGGGTGGTTTTCTCTCAGAGGTGCTTGCAGTGATTACCTCGGGACACTGAGACCCGGGGCCTCTTAGGGCAGGGCTGAGGATCAGCCATAGCTGTTTGCTCTGCCCTGTTGATTCCCTGAGACCCTGCCCCACCCAAGCTGTGCGCAGAGGCTTTTGCATATGAATGGCCTGGCCCTTTACAATCTAAAATTACCTACCAAACTGCAGCTGGGTCAGAGAGACCCAGAACATCCAAAAGAAAGCCCAAGGCCCCACAGCAGCTTACATTGCTTCACAGCTGGGCCTCATCTGGGCACCTCCAAACCCCAAACAAAGAAGAGGAATCTGCAGATCTCTCCGTAGCTCCTGCGGGGTAGCCTCAGGCAGAGGCTAAATTAGCACCTCCTTAGAGATCCAAGTGCCAGTGTACCCAGTGGTCAGAGTGGGACCATCCAGATTACAACTCCTCAGATCCATAAGGGACACACTCAGGGGGCAGACTCAGTGAGCACCAAAGCCCCACTGAAGCAAGTCTTACCCCATAAGGGTGTCTCCAGAACAGAAGTTCTCCTACTGTAGACACAGCTGATTCTCACAGCCAATTGGCCTGGAGGTTAATTCCTCCCAGTGATACCAACAACTATCAAGGCTTAACTACAACAAGACTGCTCAAAGCCCACAAAGGGGTGCACCAAGAGTGTCCACCTCAGGTAATTGGGGAGGCTGAGCCACTGGGCCCTATAGGACACCTAGCACAGAAAGCCACTCTATCAACACAGGGAAGCAGCCAAAATTTGGAGACAAAGAAACAGGTCACAATGACAGAAATGGAGGGAAGCAAACTACTGGATACAGAGTTCAAAACCACAGTTATAAGGTTTTTCAAGAATTTTCTAGAAACAGCCGATAAACTCAATGAGACCCTCAAGAAATCTATTGAGACCCTCGATGTTGTGATAAAGGACCAACTAGAAATTAAGCATACACTGAAATGAAGAATAATATACAGAGATCCAACAGCAGACCAGAGGATTGCAAGAATCAAGTCAAAGATTTGAAATACAAAGAAGCAAAAAACACCCAACTGGAAAAGCAAAAAGAAAAAAGAATCAAAAAATATGAAGATAGTGTAAGGAGCCTCTGGGACAACTTCAAGCATACCAACATCCGAATTATGGGGGTGCCAGAAGAAGAGAGAGAGAAAGATATTGAAAACCTATTTGAAGAAATAATGACAGAAAACTTCTCCTACCTGGTGAAAGAAATAGACTTACAAGTCCAGGAAGTGAAGAGAACCCCAAACAAAAGGAATTCAAAGAGGACCACACCAAGACACATCATAATTAAAATGCTAAGAGCAAAAGACAAAGAGAGAATCTTAAAAGCAGCAAGAAAAAAAAAGTTAGTTACCTACAAGGGAGTACCCATATGACTGTCAGCTGATTTCTCAACAGAAACTATGCAGGCCAGAAGGGAGTGGCAAGAAATATTCAAAGTGATGAATAGCAAGAACCTACAACCAAGATTACTTTACCCAGCAAAGCTATCATTCAGAATTGAAGGGCAGATAAAGAGCTTCACTGATAAGAAAAAGCTAAAGGAGTTCATCACTACCAAACCAGTATTATATGAAATGCTGAAAGGTATCCTTTAAGAAAAGGAAGAAGAAAAAAAGGTAAAGATAAAAATTATGAACAACAAATACATATCTATCAACAAGTGAATCTAAAAATCAAGTGAATAAATAATCTGATGAACAGAATAAACTGGTGAATATAATAGAATCAGGGGCATAGAAAGGGAGTGGACTGGCAATTCTCGGGGGGAAATGGGTGTGGGGGGTGCAGGAAGAGACTGAACAAAAATTGTTCACCTATGGATGGGGATAGTAGGGGAGGTAAGGGCAGAGGGTGGGGTGGGAACTGGGTGGAGGGGAGCTATGGGGGGAAAAAAGAGGAACAACTAATAATCTGAACAATAAAGATTTAAATTTAAAAAATAATAAAAATATTGCCTAGGTCAAGCTAAAGGTAGGTTTGAAACAGCCTATCAAAACTCTTCCTTTGCCTATGGTCTGTTAATCGTTACTCTTTGAGTATGCTAATAACTTAATTAATTAATATACAATTGTATTAATTATCTAAACCATCAATATGGGTTCATAATTATTTTTCATAAGTGTGTCATAAAAAATGTTAAAATTTTGATGAAATATCAGTCATTTTCTCATTCCATATTTCTTCTATACTTCCATAAACTACATGTAATGACCTTGTCAGAAGTAAAAATTATATTTGTGTGGAATCTCTTTGTTGATAACTTTGTAACTTTCTAAGTACTCACTTACTTGAAAACTTTTCCTTCTTTTTCTTTGTTATAAATGGTAATGTATTTACATTAACCCAGTCTTTTTTTCTTTAAAACTTCTGTACTTTATTTGTAACCCATAATTTTATATCAAGTCCAACTATCAATCAAGGTAAGGATAAACTAAACACATTTTTATTATTATTGAGGTCACATTGGTTTATAACATTATACGTTTCAGGTGTACAACATTATAATTTGACATCTGTGTACTCACTAACCAAAAGTGTAGTTTCCATCCATCACCATATAATTGACTCCCTTTTCCCATTTTGACCTATTATGCCCCATTCCCCACTAGTAACCACCAATCTGATGTCCATATATATGATAATGAATTTGCTTTTATTTTGTTTTATTTTTTGTTTGTTGCATATTTCAAATATGAGTGAAGTCATATGATTTTTGTCCTTTTCTGTCTGATTTATTTCACTTAGCATAATACTTTCAAAGTCCATCCCTGTTGTTACAAAATGGCAATATTTCATCTTTTTAATTCCTTGATCATTGAGAGTAGTTTAAGAATATCATCTGAGTTGCAACTTATCCAGGACACACATACTTTTTTTCTTTCTGAGAACATAGTTAAAATGTTGTTCTTATTGTTTTTGTAAATATATATTTATCCAAGCCAGAGGTAATTTGGGGCCTTATTTTTCCAAATACTAATCCTTTAGGCACATGCCACCTGTTACAGCCATTCTTCTTTTCCATATGTAATATTATACTTTTAAGAAAGGAACTATGAGCTCATTGTAAAACTTCCTATGCAGTCCCATGGTTTCACTCATTTCTTTTTTAATGGAATAATTTGCTGTTTCATAGTCAAAATTATGTTTTTGGGAGCATCCCAACCTTAAGAGTCTAAAGCCATCTTAATGTAAATTAAGGTCCAACAAGTATCAATCACAATAACAAACTTTTGGAGGCCAGCCATAGCTAGAAATTCTAGTCAGAGTAGGCAATTACATAATAGGTCAGTCTGAATCTTTTCATGGTTATTACTAAGGAAGAAGCATTACCTCTTGAGAGGCTTAAAGCCAAGAGTCCATTTAGCTCCTGTCAATTTTTCCTTCCAAATGTCTCTCAGATTTGTCCTTCTCTTTCCATTCCTATAGATGCCTTCATCACTTCATTCCTGGACTACTGCCATAGACTAGATGGTTTCTTTGCCTCCAGTCCATCCATATTCCCATCCACTTTCCATACTATTGCCAGATTAATCTTCTTAAAACACTTTCATCATGTCACTCTCCTGCCTGAGACCTAGCTCTAATGTCACCTTTGTAAAATATTCCTAACTCCTCTAGGAAGAGTTAGCAGCTGACTACTCAGTGTTTTCACAGCTCTTTTTGCATTCTCTTACTAGTACACTTACAACACGTATAATAATTGGCTGTTTATTTTTCCTTCCCCATTTGGTGAGAGATTTTAGAGGGCAGGCAAAAGGATTAAGTTATCTCTTTCCAATGACACTCAAGGCTTTACATAATTGGCCTTATTGATCTTGCCCTCACTGCCTCAAGGCCTTCACATATGTTGTTTCCTCTGCCAACCATGTTGTCCCTCTCATTCTTTTCCTATTCAGTTTTCAGGTCTCAAATTAAATATAAATTCATTTAAAAAACCTTCCCTGACATCCTTATTAACGAATTAACTAGCTAATCAATTCATTTAAGAAATATTTATTAGGTGCCAACTTTCTGCCAGGCACTATTTTAGGCCCTTGGCATAGATATATCAGTGAACAAAACAGACAAATTTCCTGTTTTCATGGAGTTTATCTTCTAGTGGGAGGAGGTAGACAATTAAAGATAAACAATATAAAGGAAATTATATAGTATAGTAAAGGTGATAAGAACTGCAAAAAAACCAGCAAAGTAAAGGTGTATGCTGTTAAGTAGCAGGACTTTTAAACATGGTGGTCAGGGTAGAGTTCATTGAGAAAGATAATATTTGAACAAAGAGGTAGCTTGTCATGAAAATATCTGGTGTAAAGTAGACCAGTGTAAAGGTACTAAGCTGCGATTGTATCTTGTTGCCAAAGAACAGTATAAAAAGCAGTGTGGCCCAGCCAGCATGGCTCAGTGGTTGATTGTTGACCTATGGAACTGAGAGGTCAAGGTTTGATTCCCAGTCAGGGCACATGCCGGGGTTGTGGGCTCGATCCCTAGTGTGGGATGTGCATGAGGCAGCCAATCAATGATTCTCTCTCATCATTGATGTTTCTAGCTCTCACTCTCCCTTCTCTGAAATCATATATATATTTTAAAAAGCAGTGTGGCTGGAGCTGAGTAATCAAGGGGCAAACTAATAGGAGATGATGTCAGAAAGGAGCAGATCGCAAAGGGTCTTCTATACTAAAACATAAAAACTTAGGTTTTTACTCTGATAAAAATGACAAACTGAGATCCAAGATGGCGGCAGATAGGTAGAAGTTACTTTCACCTCCTTCTAGGACCAAATTGGAATTAAAACTAAAATATAAACCAATCAATCTGAATAATCAGCTGAAGACTAGCTTAACAGACGTCTTATAACCAATGATTTAAAGAAGAAGCCACCTCGAGACTAGTAGGAAGGGTGGTATCATGAAAAGGGCTGGCTCTCTACCCATGTGCAGTGGCTGAGAATCCAATGGGCTATCTCAGCTGCAAAGGTCCCCCCTGGGGAGCCTGAGGTCTCAACCCCAAACCAGGCTCCCCTGCCTAGAGCACCAGAACTGGAGCCTATATAACATCTGGCTGTGAAAATCAGCGGCATTTCTGTCCACCAGGGAGATGCCGATTTGCTAGAAAGCCAGACACCCTCCTAATGGGTCAGTGCACAGAATCTCATTGGCAGCCACTCACCCTGGGCTCCAGTGGAGGGAGGGAGGCTCAAAGCAGAGTGGGATTGTGTGAGAAGACTGGATTGTGTGGCCTTGTGGAGAGTTGAAGGGACAACCACCAGGGTCACTGTGATGGCACCAAAGATGCCATCTTCCCTGGGTCTAGCCCTTCCCTCCAAATGGCATTAGCCTGGAGGAAGGCAATGGCCTGGCTCCTTGTCACCTTGCCCTTCAGAGCTCATGCCCAGAGAAGAAGTCAGCTGACTGGGCCCAGGGTATAGAGGTTTGGGTGGACTCAAGGGGTGTCAGAGACTGAGTTGTGTGGCTCTGGGGTGGGGACTATTCCATCTGCCTTCCCACTGGCCTGACCAGTGCCACCACTTCATGGGAAATCCACTATCCCCACTCTCCTGACTTCTCGCTGCCAAACTCCAACTCTCCAGGAGGTCTGGGTAGAATCTCAGAAAGATTGACTTGTGTGGCTCCAGGTCAAGGGCCACTTATCCCTCACATGCCCAACCAGTGCACAACGCTCACTTCCCATGGTCAAACCTTGGTCTGTTTGGGTCTGATGAACTCTGCTGGGCTCCAGCAGAGGTAAGGTGACTCAGAAGGGACTGGAATCCTACAGGGAGAGATTGAGTAGTGTGGCTCTTGGGAGAGGCCAGGAAGGACAGCCACCAAGGTCCCTGTGCTGAGTCCTTCTCCCCCACCACTCACAGATGCCATCTTTCCTGGGTTGAACACTCCCTTCCATACCGCATCAGCATAGGGGAATGCACCAGCCCCACCCTCCAGACTCCCCGTGGCCCCACTCTGCTGAACTCTCAAGTTGTGGAGGAACCTGTTGCCTCTGGCCAGACTGGGCCCATGGTGCAGACTTTCTTGGAAGGCTCTCAAGGAGGTCCGGGCAGACTACAGGTGGCAGAGATGAAGAGAGAAAGGCTTAATTGTGTGGATCTAGGGAAGGGGCCATTTTTCCCCCGCTTGTCTGACCAGCACTACTATTCCTGTACAGAACCCTCCCTCCAAACATCCAAATCTTTTAGCCTGATGAGCTCTGCTGTCCTCCTCCAGACGACTCCCTAAGACCCTGCCCTACTTACCTCAAAAGTCTGTGTTCACCCGGCGGTGACAGCTGGCCTTGGTGTACCCTGGGACTTTTGCTGAGTGGCCTCAGACTTAGTACTGGTACCGAGTTTGAATTTGTATCAATCTGGTGAACACCACTCACCCCTACCTAGTGACTCACTGAGAACCTATCTCACGCAACTCACATACCACCGAAGGCCCTTTTAGTGACTGAGCCTAACAGGCAACTGGTAGGTGGAGGCAGGTGGAGGCAGGTGGAGGCAGGTGGAGGTGAATTACGAGGTGCTTTAGACATTTTGCTGACCTTCCACTGGGCTCCGTGCTGGTGAAAACGTTGCAGATCTTTTTTTACATGAAAGGAGATGAACACTGTTACATATACTTTATTTAGTATCCTGTAAGAGAGAAGCAAGAGTTTAAAGAATTTGGGGTTTAAAAAGCATTGACAACGGTGGCCCTTGGTGAGAAACAATACTGTCAAGCAGGACATGGCCAATTTCATCAGTGCACCTGTTGTAAAGGGTATGGCTTGTGGTTCTGGGAGGCAGGCAGGACAGGTTGAGGTAAAGTTTATGTCTAACAAGGGTGGTCTAGGGCAGTGGTCGGCAAACTGCGGCTCGGCAAACAGTGGCTCGCGAGCCACATGCGGCTCTTTAGCCTCTTCAGTGTGGCTCTTCCACAAAATACCGGCTCTTCCACAAAATACCGACTTCTGCGCATGGGTCACAAAGTTTCAATCGCACTGTACGTGCGTGCCTGCACGTGGTATTTTGTGGAAGAGCCACACTGAAGGGGCCAAAGAGCCGCATGTGGCTCTCAAGCCGCAGTTTGCCGACCATGGGTCTAGGGCAGCCGTGGGCAAACTACGGCCCGCGGGCCGGACCCGGCCCGTTTGAAATGAATAAAACTAAAAAAAAAAAAAAACACCGTACCCTTTTATGTAATGATGTTTACTTTGAATTTATATTAGTTCACACAAACACTCCATCCATGCTTTTGTTCCGGCCCTCCGGTCCAGTTTAAGAACCTATTGTGGCCCTCGAGTCAAAAAGTTTGCCCACCTCTGGTCTAGGGTCAAGAGTATGGGGATCTTCCCTTTTGGTTTTCCTGGTGTGTCCTTGTCTACAGTGAACAGACCTCATGTTTATGCATGCCACAAGACATAATGTCAAATGCAGTGCCACAAAACATCTTTAAGTGACTTATCCCATGAGTCACAGAGGCACACTGTGATGGTATTATGGTACAGGCAGAGAATTTGGGCTTGGATTTGGCAACACAAGTATACTTCCATCAGGACTTACAACTGGCAACTTAAGTATACTTCTTTCAGTATACTTACATATACTCACATACACACACCAATCACACATTCTATGTACATTTGGTAAGTCTGATGAGCACAGGTATTGGTCTGGTGTTGCTTCTGGATGAAGCCTACTGACCCTGGTGCCCACTGGAGGGGGCACCCTTATACCCTAGAGCAGCGGTTCACAACCATGAGTGTTCAATATGAAGGATGAGGAAAAGGTTCCAACAGGAGAAACAAGAGAGTTTCTGGAGAGTCAAGTGGGGAGATGGGCCAGTGTTAGTCAAATGGAATGACTTATGATTTCCCTATGAATGGCCACTTATGCGCCAGGACTCCCTTTTTTTATGGTTTGAAGTACATGATGAAGAAGTGGGTATGTGTGATTCAAGGAGACAAACTATTCTAGTTGGGGGGGGGTGTTTCAATGTCGGGACCATGGGATTGCTCATAATACTTAGAACGTTCTCTTTATGTAAAATCTCTATTGACTTTTCAAAGGCCATTTCAAGTCCTATTCATTGAAAGAAGCCTTCCTTACCTTACCCGGACTACACAGATTTATTGTTTTTCCTGACGATCACAACACATACTGTTGGAACCAAACATGAGGGTATTATCTTGAGTGAATTGACCTAATTGATTCAAGAATGTAAGCTTTGATTCTCCAGATAGACTGTAAATTCCATGAGGTCACAGAATAAATTTCTTTGTAATCCCCACAGGCCAAACATATACTAAAGACTCAATGCGTTTTTATGTTAATTAAATTAAGTCAAGACCCAAAAATCATTGATTACAAAATATTCACAAACACTTGGGCAATGGCCACAGCTAGAAATTCTAGTCGGAGTAGGTAATCACATGTGTCAACTTCAATCTCTTCATGTTTACTACAAAGAAACATCCTCTTCTGAAAGTCTAACAGCCAAAAAACTAGGCATTTTGATTCCTGAATGACTGGCAGTGACATTTGAGGAGAATGACTACATTAGGGATTAGGAAAAACAATGACTTTGCCTCTCCTTTTTCTGAAGCACAAGAATCATGCTAAGAAATTGAAACCACAAATGTCTATGTTTTAGCTTCAACTGTAAAACAAATTATCCAACTGGTATAGGGTCACTAAAAGACTGAAATCTGTCCAGCCAGGCATGGCTCAGTGGTTGAGAGTCGATCTATGAACCAGGAGGTCATGGTTTGATTCCCGGTCAGGGCACATGCCCAGGTTGCAGACTCGATCCCAGTGTGGGGTGTGCAGGAGGCAGCCAATCTATGACTCTCTCTCATCATTGATGTTTCTATCTCTCTCTCCCTCTCCATTCCTCTCTGAAATCAATAAAAATATATTAAAAAAGGCAAATGACAGATACAGAAGGCATAAAATCAGTAAGAACATAGCTGAACTCAACAACACCATCAACCAATTGTATATAATTGAAATCTATAGTCTACTTCATCCAAAAATGGCAGAATATATTTTTTTCTCAAGCTCACATGAATCATTCACCAAGATAGATCACATTCTGGGTCATAAAAACACACCTTAACAATTTTAAAGAATAGAAACCATACAATGTGTACAGAAATATAACTGGAGATCCCAAAATATGTGGAGATTAAACAACCCACTCTTAACCCATGGTCAAAGAAAAAAATCTCAAGAGAAATGTAAAACTGCTTTGAAATAAATAAAAAGAAAAACACAGCTTATCAAAATTTGTGGGATGTAGCAATTTTAGTGCTTAGGGGAAATTTTACAGCATTGAATGCATATATTAGAAAAGAAAACAAGGCCTAAAATCATTGCACTAAGTCACAAAAGACCACATACTGTATGATTGCATTTGTATAACATGTTCAGAATAGGCAAATCCATAGGCACAGAAAGCAGATTAATGGTTGCTAGGGGCTGGGGGTGGTAAAAGGGATTAAGTGCAAATGGGTAAGAGAGAGATGTCACTGAGGTGATGGAAATGTCTGAAACTGGACTGTGGTCATGGTTGCACCACTCAACAAATTTACTAAAAATCCTTAAAGGTGTACACTTAAAATGAGTCAATTTTATGTTGTGTAAATTATATCTTAATACACAATTTTAAAAACACCCTAGAAAGCAGAGGAAAAAGCATTTGTCTCTTGGACATTATATTAGGAATAACACAGAGCTCATTAGGCTCTTGTATGTTGTTGTTGCTGCTGCTGTGGTGATGGTAGGAGTGGTGGTTTTCCCATTAAGACTGAGGGTCCAGCAATGATTTAGATCTTCTAAAACAAAAATTTTAAAATCACTAAATACCCTGGCCAGTGTGGCTCAGTCCTCCCATGCACTGAGAGGTCACTGGTTCGATGGTACATACCTGGGTTGTGGGCCCAATCCCCAGTAGGGGGCGTGCAGGAGGCAGCTGATTAATGTTTCTCTCTCATCAATGTTTTTCTCCCTCTCTCCCAAAAACATATTGTTTAAAAATCACCAAAAAAGAATGATTCTGGCTTGAAATCTGGAGTAGCAGTGGCAGGCAAACAGAAGTGGGTGGGATTTAAAAATACCCAGGAGGCAGCAGTGACAAGAGTTTGCACTGATCGGGTTCAGGGAATGGGGAAGAGTGAGGATGCCTCCCACTCAGCATGCTTCAAGTTGAATTCCTGTTGTCCTCCCGAACTCACTGTCCCCTGTGCTGCCAATCGCAGCGAGTGGATCAGCATCCTGGCACAAAGCAAGCATTTATTGATTGACTTTGGAATAAAAGAATGAATGAACAGAGTACAAATATGACCAAAGCATCCCCCAGGTCCTGCCAAACAGCCAGTCCTAGACTCACCCTCAAGGATGACTCAGCAGACGTCTACCACCATTTCCCTCTCATGTATCAGCCGTTTGGGAAACCATCGGGTCCCGTGCCCTGAAGGACACCCACCGCATCTCAGCCACTCCTGACATAGCACCTGCTGGTGTGCACAGACGGGGTTTTGTCAAGAGCCCCTTCTGTAAATTCTCACATGAGGTCAATGGCAGGTGCATGTACAGCCTGTATGAGCAGGGGAAATATTTCGTGTTGTAGAAAGAGGGTCACGAAGGTGTCCAACTGGTGGGGATCTATGTTCACTTTGGCTCTCATCAGAAAGAGACTCTTCCTACCAAAAAGGTGCATTAATCCAGCAGCACCACCACCATCCCCCTTCCTGGCAGGCAGAAAACACAGCTGCTAGAAGCACTGCAGTGGCTGAGTGATGTTTGGATATTTTACTGCTGTTCCCAGGGTTGCCAAGCAGAGATACACAACTGCTTGTGGTTCCTAACACAGATGCCAAAGCAAGGACGTGATCCGTCCCAGTCCACACTTCGCAGATAAAAAATGCGGTGGGTACCCAAAGGATGCCCCCAGACTCAACCACCCCAGTGAACATTCCCTTCATCACACTGGTTATGAAATAAAGTATAACCTCTCTATGTATGGTGGTCAATAAACACATTCACCTCTCATTTTGCAGATTATAGTGCTTTGCATAATATATGGTTGTCATTCTCATTATCACCAGTTCCTTCATGCAGAGGAGTCAGAATGACACCACAATGTTGGCTCATGGTGGTTATAATTCTTCTTTGCCTTTACAGTTAAGTTCATGTAAAATAAATTGTATGTAATTTTTACTACCGTGTTTCCTGAAAGGGCAATACCAAGGTAAGAAGCAACTCTAAAAACTGCTGTATGGGAATGGATTATGGAAGTATTCCTACATGTGAGAGCTGAAGGTTTTCTTTCAGCGATTGGGTAGGCACACTAATGTCACGCAGGTCTTTTCTGGTGAGACTCGCTAAGCAGTGTATTATGTTCATTGAACACAAAACATTTTGGTCAAACAATCATCCAGTTAAAATCTTTAATAGTAAAGCATTCACAAGAGCATTCTTCAGAGTTGCCATTCAAACTAAGCATTGAATGGATGTTGTTTCCAGTGTTCAGGGCAGGCAGTAGTATTAAAAAGGCTTTTCAGTGTTGTTTTCATTAGAGAGAGAACTTCCTTGCCTAGCTTCCGCAACGCCTTGCCCTGCCACTCCTGACTTGCAAGGCATCCTCGCTCAGGAGGGGCAGACAAAGGGTAAAATCTGGGCAGAGAACATGAGTGGATATTAGAACGAAAGAGAAATCCGTGCTGCAAGGTCTTGCAGGCAGCCACCTTCCTCTCCACTGCCAAGCAGAGCGAAGCAGAGAGAGAGGGCAGGGACTTGCTGAAAGCTCGACACCAAATCAGTTTCAGATCCAGGACTGGGAAGTCCGATCGAGTTTAAAACAATGTATACTGGGCGCAAGTCCCAAGGCGGGCTTGCTCCAGATCTTGCAGCTGTTTTCCAGCGTTAGGCCCATCTGGCCCTGCGCTGATCTCGGGGCGGACTCTTTGTCGCGCAACTGGCACGAACCGTGACGACGGACGGCCCTGCAGCAAGGCGCGAGTGGCCTCTTTCTCTGCCAGGGTTCAGGTGAGTACCGCCGCCCACGGGCCCGAGCAGCTGGGGTGGGAGCCACCGTGCCATCCCGCACTGCGCCAGGCCTGCATGCAAGCGCCCGGGCAAACCCCACCCATCGCACCCACCCGGGACACCCCTTCCCGGATCCACGGGGCGGGACCCACCTGTGCTGCAGATCGCGACTCCCAATTCAGCAAAGCGGAAGGAATTGCAAGTAAGGAGAGCCTGGGGAGGCAGCCTGGCGCGCCCGCCCTTTGCTTTTGCCTAAAAAACAGTCGGCCCCACACTGGCTTCCCCGAGCGGGTTCAGGCCCAGCTGGGAGCCTGGAGGCCCCGCCCCGCTCCTTCCGGCCGTGCAGGGTGGGCTCCTCGCGCGCCCGGGACTTGGCCCACGGCGGCGGCGTAGCAGAGCCTCCGATCCAGAAGGATGGGAATGGGGCGGACGCGTCTGTTTAAAAGATGTTGGAGCCACAGGCTCAGAGAGAATA
The DNA here is from genome assembly GCF_000147115.1 of Myotis lucifugus. Taxonomy (NCBI): domain Eukaryota; kingdom Metazoa; phylum Chordata; class Mammalia; order Chiroptera; family Vespertilionidae; genus Myotis; species Myotis lucifugus. The sequence goes on along the minus strand of NW_005871217.1, from coordinate 2,304,346 downwards.
GGCGGACCCGTAAAACTACGCTGTGTGTAAAGCGCGGGTCGCCTTGCTTGCCTTTTCAATGCGCCTACCTAGTCTTCTCACTACGCTCCTATTCATGGTGGCTTAGCAAGGTTTGCTGGATCTAAAATGCTTTCACTATCCTTCCAGCACTTTCTTGAACTTACGTCACATATCACTCAATGCGGGACTCCCACTAATTCAGTTGAGCACCTTGAATTCAGGGTGCAGGTAGAGCGCTAAATCCAGTGAGCACTAGAAGGGAAGTCACTATTAGGAATGCATATTTTATGCACGTAAAATTAATGAACAATGCATATTACAAAGAAGGACCAAAAAGTGCACCGAATTAGCAGTGCAAGGGCAATCCAGGGCAGAGGAACACATTGAGAGTGAGAACAAACAACATGCAAAATCTATAGAGACCCTGGAAAATGGGAAACTGAGCAGCACTGTAGTTATTAGAGAGGAAAAATATTAGGCTAATGTCAAAGGGGTAACAGCTTGTAAAAGTTAGGATCAACAAAAGAAGAAAAGGCATTCATACTTTGCCCCTACTTGTCTATTGGAAAAACTGCTACTCATTTTTTTAACTCAATTTACATGTTACTTCATCTGTAAATCCTTTCCTATATTTCCCAAATAAATTTATTTTCTCATTTTCCATGGGTCCATTATGCCCAGTGAGTCCAGTATAGGCCTTAAGTATACCACATCATTCTAGATTATAGCCTCTCTCTTTGAATGCTTGTGTCCTCCAATGCAAGAGTAGCTTTTTGAGAGCAGAAAATGTGTATTTTATTTTTTAAAATATATATTTTTATTGATTTCAGAGAGGAAAGGAGAGGGAGAGAGAGACAGAAACATCAATGATGAAAGAGAACATTGATTCGCTGCCTCCCGCATGCCCCCCACTGGGGACGGAGCCTGCAACCCGGGCATGTGCCCTGAATCAAACCATGACCTCCTGGTTCACAGGTTGACACTCAACCACTGAGCCACACTGGCTGGGCGAAAGTTTTTATTTTAAAAATTTATTTTCCAAGACCCTAGCCCAGAACCTAACATATAGCATTTATTTATTTATTGAAAATTGTCTAGAACCAGTGAGTAGACAGAAAGAAAGCTGTAGCTAGGATGTGAATTAATATACAGAGCAATACCTGAATAAGGTGAGCTACTAGGCTGACTCAGGTTGGTTTTCATGCAACAAACGTTAATGAGGGCCTACTGTGCACCAAGTGCCATATGAAACTCTGGGTGTAATATGGCAAACAAAAACAGGTAGAGTCCTCACCCTTATGGAGTTTAAAGAACACATAAGAATTGGCCAGGCCAACAGGAAAAGGAACATTTCAGACAGTGAACAGCATAATCAAAGTTCCTGTAATAGGAAGGAGCATGACAGTAGCAATTAAAGTGAATAAGATCAATAAATGTAAGGTGAAATGAACAGATAGAAAGTACCCAGAAAGAGGCAAGAGGTTGATAGATAGAGGCCTGTTTAAGAGTTGGAAAAAGAAGCCAGTTTTCTTCGCAATAACGCTGGGCTAAGTGTTTTATAAAAGACACTAAAGGTAGATAATATTGTTATTCCTGCTTTAAGGATAGGGAAACTGGGGAATGAAGAAGTTAAGCAATTTCGCCAGGATCACACAGCACTTAAGTTTCAGGGCTGAGATTCAAACCTAGGTAATTTGGCACCAGACCCAAGGGCAGGAACTGTAATAAAAGCACAAGTAAAAACTACAAAGAACTCTTTCACAAAATATGGTCATTGTTCCCAGATATTTAGCATCTATGAGAAACAATACCCTGGGCTTGAACATTAATGCTCTAGACATAAGACTTTGGCATACACATTGGTTGGTATTGGCGCCTTCGGTAGGTGATACCATCAAGCAGCAATCTTAACATTAGGCATCAGCAGCAAGCCAGAGCAGAGGAGGAAGAAAATAGCAGATGCCCTGAGCGCTACTTTGTGGAACACACATGAGAACTTGAGCAAAGGACTTCACCTCTCTGACCCTTGATTTCCTATTTCACAAACGGGCATAGTAATATTTATATCAGGATTGTGATGAGTAAATGAGACAATGTGTGTCCAGTACCTGGCTGTATCTTACACCCAGGAAATGCTCAATGGGGATTAGCTGCTATGATGATGATTATTACTATTATATGATGTAGTTTAGTGACTGAAGGAGGGGAGGCATGACCAACCAGGGGAGATGTGGTTCGGGTATAATTTGAGGAAGGTTACATGTAATAGCAGATGCTGACTAGGTGGTAAAAGAAAAGTGTATTGCCTCCTCTGTATCAATTGCATCCTTTCCCCCTCATTTTTAGTTAGCACTTACTATTCTGTGTTGTAATTGTTTACTTGTTGGTTCCCCTTATACGATTTGTGTGTGTGTGTGTGTGTGTGTGTGTGTGTGTAGCAGCTAACAGTGTCTGGCCCACAGTGGGAACTTAAAGAATATTCACTGAATGAGTGAATTAATGTCCAAATAAATATCAACAGGTATAAAATAAGGGGAGAGACAATAGTATCTGGATCCGTTTATGGCCTTCCTGTGTTTCTAGAACATGCCAGGCTTATTCCTGCTCTACTTGCAATAATACAATCTGTTCATCTATTTGTCTCCACTTGCCCTGATAGCACTAGGGGCCAAGAATTGGCATTTTTTTTCTATAAAGGGTCAGATAATAAATACTTCAGGCTTTGTGGGGTGCATACATTCTCTGTCTGCTACTACTCAATTCTATGTTTATTGAGCAAAAGCAGCTACAGTCAACACTTAAATGAGACTGTGGATGTGTTCCAATAAAACTTTATTTACAAAAAGAGGCAGGAGGCAGAATTTGACCTGTGGGCTTATAATTTGACAACCCCTGCTCTAGACCAAATTAGCACCATCTCTTGTGTGGACTATTGTATACGAATGATGTGTGGCAACTGTCATCTTTGGCCAACATCTACATCTTGGTTTGTCCAGCATCTTAATGAAGATGCCATGCTCTCTAATCCTGTTCATAACCTTGAGTTGTTGAAACGCGGTTAAAACAGTGTGCTATAATGGTCCTTAAAAGAACCAACTAAGAGCAATCTTTAAAAAGGTTAAAAAAAGAAGGAAAGGAAAAAATGAAGATTTATAATAAAATGAACTTTGGTTATGCAACTGAAAGTGACTCTTAGCCAGAAAAGAAATATTCTGGACACAACACAATGTTGAATTTGGTGGAGGCTTTGGTCTATGACAATTCTACTACTAACTCTATACAGAAACAAATAAACACTGACATTTAAAAAAAATCATCTAGGCCATGCAAAATGTTCCTCATCTACCAATGGAAAAAAATGTGTTAAAAGCTGAAAGTATATTAATTTGTGTCTGAGGATATGAGCAGGATGTGAGCATTTCTGACTCTCAACAGAAATATGATTCAGCACAAACTCAGCATCATTCAGCATTCGGAGTGATGATGATGTTGTATGGTGTTGGTCCCACACTGTATACCTTTGTCAAATTCATTGACCTGTACAGTTAAGATTTGTATATTTAACTGTGTATAAAATAACTTTGATAAAAAGTAAGTTGGAAGAAAGGATATTTGGAAGCTCACAGCATCATCATGAGGCCTGGAGAAAGAGGCATGGGGCTGTTTCCAGGTTCAACAACCAAAAATTCATTGCACAACTGGTGTGGTGAGGAGACCTCTTTTCATATCACAAAACACTAGGTACCACTATTTATACCACTGCTACTGCTGTAACAGAAACTTTCCTGGAGTCAGTAATGTTGATGGCTGCCACTTCTATACTGGACTCAATCTGGCAACTGTCATGGCTGCTCACAGAGAAATTATGAATGTAAGCATGTACAAACAACTAAATTTTGTGATCAAACTCTGCCACAGTCATTATTGTCAGTTTAGTTATTCTCCTGACGTTATGTGAGTCTACAGATGATGTATTAGAGAATCGTACCCCTGAAACCTATAAATGTTATTAACCTATGTCACCCCAATACATTTTTAAAAACTAAAAAAAGGAAGTAATATAATTGACATTTGGAGATGAAAAGATTTTGACACTGAAGCCCCTTGGGCAATCACTTGTAGCCAGAGTCTACAGTGGACTTATATAAAAGAAAATGAATTAATAATGATATCTGAAGAGGAAGAAAGAGATACGCAAAGTGAGTTTGGAAAAGTAAATAGTTTTTAACCTTTATTTTAGAAGATTTATTCCATGCATATCCTGTATTATAAATGACTTTAAATCCATTTTGGATTTGAGTCAAGAAATGCATAAAACAATGAAAAAGTATATTCTAGTCACAAAGGCATATTAATTTTTCTCTTATTACCTATTACTTCCTTTCCAGTCTCACTGCTGGTAAGGCAAAGACTCTGCAGTCTGACAAACCTGGGATTCTATCCTGGTCCTCTTGTATTGCCCACCAAACCCTTCTTGGATTTTCCTTTGTTTTACCACTCCCCAACTCCCACAAGTCTTCCCTAGATTAAACCTTTGATGAGAAACTTAAACTGTTTCTCATAAAATGAGTTGGACTTCCATCACATGCCAACAGGAAACATTGTCTTCAAGAGTCTGGAGGCCAAGTTCCCAAATGGTATCCTGTCCACTCAGAGAGTCAGATTGATGTCAGCCAAGGTCTCCTCCTTCCAGTATGGGCTTCATTAGGGCAGAATCAGTAGTGCTGGGCCCAACTTCTGTTATTACTGACTTCCTGGGCAAGAGACTCAGGGTCTCTGGAACTCCAGAGCAGCCCAAGCATTCAGGGTGCTCTTTGTTTATACCCCACCTGATGTCACAGCTTCTATACATCTGAGAGAGAGACTTCTCCAACAGAGCAGTGCAAGAAACCCTTGCAACTGCACCTGCTCTGCCCATACTTTTACTTCAACCTCTCAGCAGCCAAAGACCACCTCGAAGTGCAGGTTGGTGGTCCCCATCATAAAGTCAGCCTCTCTAGGGTATAGGGACATCACATCTAGTTTTGAGGCATTATTTTTCCTTTCAAAAAATTGTTATTGATGGCAAATTTGAAATCTACACCAAAGTAGAAAGAATGTTATGATTCCCACATACCTTTTCCCCCAGCTTTGACTACTCAATTCATGCCAAGTTTTGTTTCATCTAGATATTCGGAAGCAAGTCTCTTATAATTTATCATTTCATCTGTAAATTTTCCAGTATGTAGCTTTAAAGCAGTGGTTCTCAACCTGTGGGTCGCGACCCCTTTGGGGGTCGAACGACCCTTTCACAGGGGTCGCCTAAGACCATCGGAAAACACATATATAATTACATATTGTTTTTGTGATTAATCACTATGCTTTAATTATGTTCAATTTGTAACAAAATACATCCTGCATATCAGATATTTACATTACGATTCATAACAGTAGCAAAATTACAGTTATGAAGTAGCAACGAAAATAATTTTATGGTTGGGGTCACCACAACATGAACTGTATTAAAGGGTCGCGGCATTAGGAAGGTTGAGAACCACTGCTTTAAAGTATAAGGACTTTTTTATTTGCCTTAACCACAATACCATTATTGCACCAAATAATATATCCCTAATATAAACAAATATTCAGTCAGTATCCTCATTTCTAGTTGTCTCATACATGTGACAAATCTTTTCTGTTTTTCAGTTTGTTTGATTTGACTCCAATAATGTACAGAATCTGAAATTGGTCAGTTTACCTTTTAAATCTTTTTAAATGTCGACTTCATCTCTCTTCCTTCTGTTTTACTTTTTCTTTGTCATATGTTTATTGAAGGATTGCTAATCTGTATTTTCCCAAAGTCTCAATCTTGCTGACTATTTCTGGGCATGTTTTAAAAACAGATTTATTGAGATATAATTCACATACCATACAGTTCACACATTTAAAATTCAATGAATTTTAATACATTCACAGAGTTGTGCATTCATCATCACAATCAAGTTTAGAATATTTTCATTACCCCAAAAAGAAACCGCACTGCCCTAGCTGGTTTGGCTCAGTGGATAGAGGATCGGCCTGCGGACTGAAGGGTCCCAGGTTCAATTCTGCTCGAGGGCACATACCTTGGTTGCAGGCTCGACCTGGGAGGCAACCAATCAATGTGTCTCTCTCACATTTATGTTTCTCTCTCTGCCTCTCCCTCTCCCTTCCACTGCCTCTAAAAATCAATGGAAAAATATCTTTAGGTGAGGATTAACAAAAATAGAAACCTCACACGCTTAATCTCCCGACCCCCAGCCCTGCTACTGGGAACCACTAATCCACTTTATATCTCTATATATTGCCTGTACCGATCATTTCGTATAAATAAAATCATATAATGTGTGGTCCTTTGTGACTGGATTATTTCACTTAGCCTATTGTTTTAAGGTCGATTCATGTTGTAGCATGTATCAATACTTCATTTCTTGATATGACTGAATCATATTCTCTTGTATGAATTTGCCAGGTTTTGTTTATTCATTTGTCAGTTGATGGACATTTATGTTTTTTTCACTTTTTGGCTTTTGTGAATAATACTTCTGTGACTGTGTGGGTACAAGTTTTTATGTGGAGATATAATCTCATTTCTCTAATAGTGGAATTTCTGGGTCATATGGTAGCACCCATTAGTTATTGAGGGTCTGGCAGACTGTTTTCCACAACAGCTCCACCATTTTACATTCTCACTAGCAATGTCTGAGGGTTCCAATTTTTTCACATCTTGGCCAACACTTGTTTTTTTTAAAAAATATTTTTATTGTTTTCAGAGAGGAAGGGAGAGGGAGAGAGAGATGGAAACATCAATGATGAGGGAGAATCATCTATGGGCTGCCTCCTGCACACCCCCCCCCCCCACCAGGGATTGAGCCTGAAACCAGGGTATGTGCCTGACTGGGAATCAAACCACGACCTCCTGGTTCATAGGTCGACACCCAACCCCCAGCCATGCTGGCTGGGCTGTTATTATTATTTTTAATTATGGCCATCCTAGTGGGAGGTGAAGTGGTTTGGAATTGCTGTTCCTTAAAGACTAATGATGTTGAGATCTTTTATGTGTTGATTGGCTATTTACATATATTCCTTGGAGAAATTTCTATTCAAAACTTTTGCCTATTTTAAAGTTGGGTTACTTGTCATTTTATTAGTGAGTTGTAAGAATGCTTTACTTATTCTGGATACAAGACCTTAGTAGATATATGATTTGCAAAAATGTTCTCCCAGTCTGTGAGTAGTTTTTTTCACTGTCTTGATGGTATCCTTTGAAGGACAAAGATTTTTAATTTTGATGATGTGCAGTTTATTTTTTTCTTTTGTTGCTTTTGTTGTCATAAGAAACTATTGCCTCCGCCAAAATCATGAAGATTTATACCTATGTTTTCTTTTTTGCTCTTACACATAGATCTTTCATCCATTTTGAATTAGTTTTTGTATATGGTGTGATATAGAGGTCCAAGTTCATTTTCTTTGCATTGTGGGGATGTTTTTAATGTCTTGTTTTTTAGGCCAAAATTAGCACACAAGCAAGTTCTCCTTCAGTTTAGTTTTCTAATCTCAATGTAACCTGAGATATCATTAATATTTTTTAGGTAGCTAAAGCTTCATAATCCTTCTACTTCAAAGGTCTTTCATCAGAAGTCAGAACAGCCATCTCTGACTTGTAGAAAATATTTGTTACTTTTAAAAAGTTATTTTCATAAAATTAATTTTTATTGAGGTTTAATTGATATATGACATTATATTAGTTTCAGGTATACAATGTAATGATTCCATATTTGTATATATTGTGAAAGATCACCACAATTATTATAGTTAACATTTATGATCTATACATAGTTACAAAATCTTTTTCCTTGTAATGAGTTTTAAGATCTACTCCCTTAGCAACTGCCAGATATACATTACAGTATTATTAACTATAATCACCATGCTGTATATTACACCCCCGTGACTTATTTCTTTTTTAAAATATATTTTATTGATTTTTTTACAGAGAGGAAGGGAGAGGGATAGAGAGTCAGAAACATCGATGAGAGAAACATCGATCAGCTGCCTCCTGCACATCTCCTACTGGGGATGTGCCCGCAACCAAGGTACATGCTCTTGACTGGAATCGAACCTGGGACCCTTCAGTCCGCAGGCCGACGCTCTATCCACTGAGCCAAACCAGTTAGGGCGACTTATTTCTTTTATAACTGGAAGTTTGTACCGGTTGAGCCCCTTCACCTTATCGCCCACCGCACTCCCACCTCTGGCAACCACCAATCTGTTCACTATATTATGAGCCCTTTTTTAGCATCCACATATAAGTGAGATCATATGGTATTTATGTTTCTCTGTCTGACTTATTTCCCTTTGCATAATGCCCTCAAGATCCATTCATGTTGCCACAAATGGCAAGATTTCCTTCTTTTTATGGCCAAATAATATTCCATTGTATTATGTACCACATTTTCTTTATCTTTTAAAAGAATATGTTTTTATTGATTTTTTAGAGAGAGAGAGGTAGAGAGAGAGATAGAAACATCGATGAGTGAGAAACATCGACTGGCTGCCTCTTGCACGCCCCCTACAGAGGAGCTCGCAACCCAGGCATGTGCTCTGACCAGGAATCGAATCAGCTGTTGATAAATTTCCTCAGTTTTTGTCTGTCTGAGAAAGTCTTTATTTCTCCTTTACTTTTGAAGGATAATTTTACTAGATATAAAATTCTAGCTGGTGGTTTTTTTTCAGTAATCTCAATATTTTACTCTACCCTCTTCTTGCTTTCATGATGACTGATGCTCAATCACTGAGTCACACTAGCCAGGTGAGAATTAGGAACTTTTACCATAAATTGCTGGTAATTTTAAATTGGTAAAACTGCTTTGGAAAGAATTTGGCAATATCTAGTAAATATTGAAGATGCACAGACCCATGTTTAGGCATATACCCTGTAGAAAATTGTACATATGCAAAAAGAGATATGGTAAAGGAAGTTAATTGCGGAGTATTTGTATAAGAAAATATTGTAATGTACTTAATTATCCCTCATTAGAGAAATGGATAAATAAACTATGGTTCATTAATTCAAAGAATACCTTAAAGCAGTTAAAGTGGATGAGCTAGATATATGTGTACCAATATAGATACAAAATAAGGGGATGTTTATTTGTTGTTTTCTTCAAAAGGGAGAGAAATGAAAATGCTTAAATACTTATGAGAAAGAGTCCATTCAAGGTAGAATTTGAAGGTACAGGACAAATAGAGGGCAATTGATAAGGTCTAGTTCCTGAAATGGTAAGACTGGATGAGATGGAAGAAGAGATTGGCCTTAGCCAGGAGGAAGAACAACTCCTCTATTATAATAGTTATAATAAGTTGAAAGGAAGATAGAATAGGAGCAGAAATTGGAAGTAAAGGGTTGGTGGCAAGAAAATGAAGAAACTCTTATCTGGTGGCTTTTGTTATCCCGCTAAGGTTGGAATAGGAAGTAAGTTTTTCTGCCGGATGATGGTGGTGGGTGTATTCTGTGCATCAAAAGATACCATTAGTAGAGGGGAAAGGAAAGCCACAGAAAATAATTGCAATGCATATACATGACAAAGTGCTCATGTTTAGAATATATGAAGAACTCTTCTAAATCAATTACAAAGGACAATAGCCCAATTAAAATGAGCACTGAGAAAGACAAATACCATATGATTTCACTTATATGTAGAATCTAATTAACAAAATAAACAAAACAGAAACAGACTCATAGATATAGAGAATAGACTGACAATTGTCAGAGGGGTGGGAGGTTCAGAGTCTGGGTGAAAATGCTGAAGGGATTAAGCAGTACAAATGGGTAGTCACAGAATAGTCACAGAGATGTAGGTTACAGTATAGTAAATATAGTCAATACTATTGTGACAACTATGTATGGGGCCAGGTGGGTACTTGAAGCAGCGGGGGATGGGGGGACCACTTTGTAAAGTACATGATTGTCTAACCACTTTGCTGTACATCTGACACTAATACAGAATAATATTGAATATAAACTGTAATTGAAAAATAAAAATAATAAATTTAATAAATGGTCAAAAGACCTGACAAGACACATCACAAAAGAGGATATCCAGATGACCAATATGAGCATATGAAAATATGTTTAACATCATTACCAATCAGGAAATGCATATTAAATCCACAATGTGTCTACTGCTCTTCCACCTGACTGGCTTATAGAGTAGACAATGCAAAGTGTTGCCAAGGTTGTTGAACAATTGGAGTCTTATACACTGCTGATGGGAATATAAATTAGAACAATCTATTTACAAAAATTAACAGTATCTATTGAAGCTGAAAGTATGGATACCCTAAGACCTAGCAATTTCACGCCTGAATATATATCTAATAGAAGCAAATGTGCATGTTTACCCAAAGACATGTATATGACTGATAAGAAAAGCATCATTTGTAATAGCCCCAACCTGGAAACTACCCAAAAATCCATCAATAATAGAATGAATAAAACTTTTATTTGAATGCCATTGGAAACTACTGACACATATAACGATATGAATGAATCTCAAAAACAGTTTGCTGAGCAAAATATCCAGATACAATAGAGTGCATAGTGTATCATCCCACTTGTACCAATTCTTAGAAAAGGCTGATCTAATCTATAAGAAAAATCAAAATGGGGGTTACTTCCTGGGAAGGGACAGGTGGAATATAGAATCAGAAAGGACCAGTGGAAACTTTCTTAGATGTTAGATGTGTTCTATAGCTTTATCTCTATAGAGGTTACACAGGCATATACACATATGTGCAATTTTATTTAGCTGTACACTTAAGATTATTCTTATTTGTGCATTTTGTGCATATTATATCCTAATAAATTTTTTAAGCTCCTAGGTAATTCTTATATTACATCTTTCTTCACTCCCTCTCCTTTCTTTGAACCTCTTACTATGAAGCTCAACCCTACCCTTGGGCTTCTAGAGTAAGTACCTCCCTTTGGGACCCATATTGTCTCTGTGCCTTTTCTGTTCTATTGCTGGTGCTTTTTCTATATTCTCTTCTGGTTAGACCAATCTTATAGAATATTCTAGTCGCTATGTTCCAATTCATAATTACCAGCTCTAGGATAGTGTACTTCTGCCCTCTTCCCTGTTCCATGATTTAGGATTGTCCATGTTATAAAGGTCCAAGGGCTCAGGGGGAGACTTATGGAAGATTTGTTCTTAAAGTGTCTTTCAAATAAAAAAGTAGGCCATCATAGACAGTGAGCCATTAGTAACCCTAATGCAATACTGGCCCCATTCCAATGATTTGCTTTTGGAGATAAACAACCTAGATCAAACAAGTAATAAAGGGATTCTTTCTTGGCATTAAGTACCCACTGAATAATTTCTAATGTGTCTCTAAATAATCATCAATGGCTTTTATAGAGTTACCTTTAAGCTAATTATCCTTCGCCCTCTTTATTCCTCCTTCCTCTATCCTGATGTTCTTATTCTTTCACATCATGCTATCCATCTTAACTACTTATACTATTGTATTCCTCAGTCATATTCCACAAAGCTTTTTAAAATTTATCCTTGGACCTCTCACCCCCCGCTATGGTCTAAATATTGAACTATTTAAGGTGTACAATATGTATAAGTCAAATTAATCGCCCACATTATTACCCGTGTCTTTAAGAAACTGACCTTAAACTGAAAATCTCATACCTTCTAGAAAGATGAATCATAAGCATATTTATAATCCCTATGCTAATACATTATCAGCTAATCACAACACAGACCACAGTACTGTTTCAATTAATGGCTGGACATGCTTACCATTACCATTTTTTCCCTAAGTTAAAATCCACAGAAAAGACCTAAATCTACAGTGACAATATCTAGATTTTTCTCAATAAGTTCCATTGAAGTGTGAATGCAAATGTGTAGATTATTATTCTGAATGAATTAGATACCCCATGCTTGCATGCTCTGTCAGTTGAATTCTCACTTATCCTATTAGTGGTAAAATAGTGTAGCGGAGAAAGCACCCGACTTGTAGTCAGGAGAATGAGTTCTTGTTTTGGCTCTGTTACTAAGTAGCTATGTATTTTTTAAATTTATTTTTATTGTTGAGAGTAATACAGATGTCCCCCATCCTCCCCGCCCTTTGCCTCCCTCTACCCGGCTCCCTATCTCTTGGCTTTAGGCTTGTCTGTTCTGCAAGTTGAACCGCTTAGAGTATAAAATTCCTTTTATTTGCATTTTGCTTTATAGTTTTAAAAATTCCTTTATAAGAACTATCTTATCTATCAAAACAACAATGAGGTACCATCTTACACCTGTCAGACTGGCTATCATCAACAAATCAACAAACAACAAGTGCTGGAGAGGATGTGGAGAAAAAGGAACACTTGTGCACTGCTGGTGGGAATGCAGACTGGTGCAGCCACTATGGAAGGCAGTATGGAGTTTCCTCAAAAAACTGGAAATGGAACTCCCATTTGACCCTGTGATCCCACTTCTAGGACTATATCCCAAGAAACCAGAAACACCAATCAGAAAGGATATATGCACCCATATGTTCATAGCAGCACAATTCACCATAGCTAAGATCTGGAAACAGCCTAAATGCCCATCAGTAGATGAATGGATTAGAAAACTGTGATACAGCTACACAATGGAATACTATGCTGCTGTAAAAAAGAAGGAACTCTTACAATTTGCAACGGCATGGATGGAGCTGGAGAGCATTATGCTAAGTGAAATAAGCCAGTCAATGAAGGAAAAATACCACATGATCTCACTCATTCATGGATAATAGAGACCATTATAAACTTTTGAACAATAATAGATACAGAGGCAGAGCTGCCTCACACAGATTGTCAAACTGCAGCGGGAAGGCCGGGGAGGGTTGGGGGGCAGGAGGGAGGGGGGTAAGAGATCAACCGAAGGACTTGTATGCATGCATATAAGCATAACCAATGGACATAAGACGCTGGGGGGTAGGGGAAGCCGGGGTATTGTCAAGGGCCGGGGAAAAAAAAGGACACATATGTAATACCCTTTGTAATACTTTAAGCAATAAAAAAAAGAACTATCTTATCTGACCTCATAGCAACCTATGAGTTATACAAAGTAGGCATTATTTTCTCTAATTTTATATATTAGGGCCAGGGTGGCAAAAGGACTCGTTCAAGGTCAAACAGGGCAACAGGGCAGAACTGGAGCTAGAACCTTCCTGCAACAATGTTCTTTCCATACTACCATACTGGCCTTTTAAAGCCTGTTAGGGACCAGAACCACTGATCATCCTCAGAGTTACCTGAGGGAAGTCATCCCATCACTAGTCCATGGTCTTTCCTTGTCCTCAGATATGAGCCCAGGGTAACCTTTTCCTTTCATATAGCATACTTGGCATACTCTGTACCATTTACCTTTATCTCTTGCTGAATCATTGTACTCCCACCTTCTAAGGCTTTGGAAGGTGCTGAGGCAATAGACATAATGAGGAAGCTGGGGGCTGGAGGATATAGAAGTAGTAGACACAGGGGAATGATGGGCTGGAAAGAGAAAAACAATTATTTATTTTAAATTTTTTTCTTGTAGACTGCTCATGATTTAAACAGTGATCTTTTAGCCTAACATTTTTGTTAATCACTCTCTCTCTCTCCCCTGAGTCATTCTGATCCTGGAGGCAAGGAGCCAGTTTTCTTCTGCAGGAAGGTTATTGCTTATCCAAATGTCTGGGGGATGGGGATATCTTAAGGGTTGGTATTTGGGCTTGGTGAGGAAGCAGGAAGGGCGTGCCAAGGGCTAGGACAAATCATTCTCTGTCTTCTTATAGCTACCATTCCAAGTCTTAGCAATTATCCAACTATTTCATTCAAACATTTGTTTTGAGCAGTTATTCATAGTCTATCTATTATCTATCTATCTATCTATCTATCTATCTATCTATCTATCTATCTATCTAGTATATACCTATCATGTATATCTATCTATCTAGGTGCTATATCTTAGGCACCAGAATAAGAATACAAATACAAAAGCTCAGAACAGTTTCTGCCTTTAAGGGCCTTATGTCATGAGCACAACATATGACTGAAAGTGATATGCTTTCAAACTACTATACGTATATAACCTTTTTCTTCTTTGTTCACGAGATATGAAATAGATGTGAAAAGATGTTGGTATTTCTCCTGTGAAAAGCATTTGTTGGTTTTAGTAAATCCTTCCTGGTATTCTCAAAAGGGGACATTGCAGTGGGACAGGTTTCTGGCCAAAGTTTGTCAGAAATGCTGCCAAAGTGTGAAATCAGCCAAGGTTTCTCTGGTGCCCTTCCAACCTCCCTGACTACTGCCTCTCAAATCTCTAAGGCCTTCACATTGTCCCCCAGCTTTCCAACTCTCTTCTTACTGCATTTTACCCAGATCTTTCTTACTTGGGCAGTTCATGCTTGGAGTTTTTCTATTTAGTCTTTTGCTGGGTAAAATGTATCTATACTCTTTTTCAGAAGGCCATGGACTGTGAGAGACTAACCTTATGGAAACAGACACTGATTCAGGATACAGTTAAATAGAGGGCAGCCCTATTCACCTCGGGTCAATTCTACTATCAATGCACCAAGGATGGGATTTCTCCTTGTACTAGACCAGTGGTTGGCAAACTCATTAGCCAACAGAGCCAAATATCAACAGTACAACGATTGAAATTTCTTTTGAGAGCCAAATTTTTTAAACTTAAACTATATAGGTAGGTACACTGTTATTAACTTAATTAGGGTACTCCTAAGGCTTAGGAAGAGCCACACTCAAGGGGCCAAAGAACCGCATGTGGCTCGTGAGCCGCAGTTTGCCGACCACGGTACTAGACCATTAGAACTGTAGCCTATCCCACTTGTCTTCTTTTTTATTTATTTTTACTTTTTATTTTATTTTATTTTTTATTTATTTATTTTTTTAAAATATATTTTATTGATTTTTTACAGAGAGAAAGGGAGAGAGATAGAGAGTTAGAAACATCGATGAGAGAGAAACATCGATCAGCTGCCTCTTGCACATCTCCCACTGGGGGATGTGCCCGCAACCCAGGTACATGCCCTTGACTGGAATCGAACCCGGGACCCTTCAGTCCGCAGGCTGACGCTCTATCCACTGAGCCAAACCGGTTTCGGCTATTTTTACTTTTTAAATCTTTATTGTTGAAAGTATTACATAGGTCCTCCTTCCCATTCCCACCCCCCATTAACCTCTTCCAGCCCACTCCCTTCTCTCCCCACCACCCGGCCCTCACCACCCCATTGTCTGTGTCCACGGGTTATGCATATATGCATACAAGTTCATTGGTTGATCTCTTCCCACTCACCCTCCCCTGCCTTCCCTCTGAGGTTCAACAGTCTGTTCATGCTTCTATGTCTCTGGGTCTATTTTTGATCATCAGTTTATTTGGTTCATTAGATTCCACATATGAGTGAGATCATGTGATACTTATCTCTCTCTAACTGGCTTATTTCGCTCAGCGTAATACTCTCCAGGTCCATCCATGCTGTTGCAAATGGTAAGAGTTCTTTCTTTTTTATTGCCATGTAGTATTTCAGTGTATAAATGTACCACAGTTGGTTTTTTTTACCCACTCATTTCCTGATGGGCACTTAGGCTGTTTCCAAATCTTAGCTATTGTAGATTGCGCTGCTATGAACATAGGGGCGCGCATATTCTTTCTGATTGGTGTTTTGCGTTTCTTAGGATATATTCCTAGAAGTGGGATCACTGGGTCCAATGGGAGTTCCATTTTTAATTTTTTGAGGAAAATTCATACTGTTTTCCACAGAGGCTGTACCAGTCTGCATTCCCAACAGCAGTGCACGAGGGTTCCTTTTTCTCCACAACCTCACCAACACGTCTTTTGTTGATTTGTTAATGATAGCCATTGTGACAAGGTGTGAGGTGATACCTCATTGTTGTTTTGATTTGTATCTCTTGGATGATTAGTGACTTTGAGCATTTTTTCATGTCTCTTGGCTTTCTGTATGTCCACTTTGGAGAAGTGTTTATTTAGGTCCTTTGCCCATTTTTTAATTGGATTGTTTGTCTTCCTTTTGTTATGAGTTCCCTATATATTTTGGAGATTAACCCCTTATCGGATGTACCATTGGCAAATATGTTCTCCCATGTAGTGGGATTTCTTGGTATTTTGTTGATGGTTTCTTTTGTAGTGCAAAAGCTTTTTATTTTAATGTAGTCCACTTGTCTTATCATCTTTCTCTAAGTCTAATTCCACAACAACAGCTATCTTTATTTTGCTCCAATTCAAGATTATATGTGTATTTTACTCTCTATTAAGGGTGATATATATATGATTAGTCACTAATCGTATATATATGTATATATGTGTGTATATATATATATATATATATTTATTGTTGAAAGTATTATATTTTTCCCCCTTTACCCCCATTAACCCCCTCAAGCCAGCCCATGCCCCCAGCCCCAGACTTTCAATGGGTGATATATTTTACAAAGACCCTTGGACTAATTTCTAATGACAACTCTAACACTAACTTGGACAATTCAGTCACCATAGTTGAAAGGAACCCAGACCCAGAGTTCATTTTTGATAGTGATTCCAATCTTTTTGGCATCATAACTCAAAATGAAAACAGTATTTGTGTATCTAACTGGGGCAAACAGGTAAGGTTGCTTGCAGCCAGAAGCAACTGGCCTGGAAGTTCCAGCCTCCCAAAGTTCTGTCTGGTAACTGTGTAGGCTGAAGGAATCAATATCTTATTGTTTACCCATAGTCCATTTGTGGAAAACCAGTGCCAAAGACAACACACCAATTGGGAGGTTTTAAGATTGCCTTTTTTTTTTTACCATCTTCTCATATTGAAGATAAATTTCTTGTATGAAGTCTTTCCAATTAAATTTCCATTCTCTTCTTGAAAACTTCCAGAGTTGAAAAACACACTGCCTCTCAAGGAAGGAAGTATGTTCCATTATTGGCTAAACCTAATGGTTATATGGTTCTACTTTTATCAAAGTAAGTTTTGCCTCTCAGAACAGAGCACATTCCTTCAGGTGGGATTTGGTCAGAGCAAATTTAAGTAGAATTTTTATACCTTCCTTCCTCTGTATACTATACTTTTCTTAATTAAGACTGAGATTTTACTCTATCTGGTTTGGCTCAGTGGATAGAGAGAGCGTCAGAGAACTGAAGGGTCCCAGGTTCGATTCCGATCAAGGACACATGCTTGGGATGCAGGCTCGATCCCCAGTGTGGGGCATGCAGGAGGCAGCCAATCAATGATTCTCTCTCATCATTGATGTTTCTCTCTCTCTCTCCCTCTCCCTTCCTCTCTGAAATCAATAAAAATATTTTTTTAAAAGAGACTGAGATTTTGCTCGATTTTCTATTAATTACACATTGTTGACTCATAGGCTGTCAATTTTTTAAAAATATTTTTTATTTATTTCAGGGAGGAAGGGAGAGGGAGAAAGAGATAGAAACATCAATGATGAGAGAGCATCATTGATCAGCTGCCTCCTGCATGCCCCACACTGGGAATCAAGCTCACAAGGCCAAGCATGTGCCTTGACTGGGAATCAAACCTTAACCTTCCTGGTTCATAGGTTGATGCTCAACCACTGAGCCATGCCGGCCAGGTTCATAGGCTGTCAATTAAATCCCATAAGTCTTTTTTCATATATGAAGCTCTTCAGCCAAGTGTGCTCCTTCCTGTGCATTTGAAGAACATTTCCGTTGATCATGATCACATTTCATTTTTTAAAATATTAAATCCATTTGAGGGTGTGGGGGATGCGGGAAGAGACTGGACAAAAATCGCGCACCTATGAATGAGGACAGTGGGTGGGGAGTGAGGGCGGAGGGTGGGGTGGGAACTGGGTGGAGGGGAGTTATGGGGGGGGGAAAAGAGGAAAAAATGTAATAATCTGAACAATAACGATTTATTAAAAAAATAAATCCATTTGAGGTCTCTTTATCCCGATCTAAGTCATCAGCAAAAATATTGAACTAGCTTTTGGTTTGATTGTTCAACTAGCCGTGAGCCCACCTAATTGTGTTGTCACCTTTCTATTGTTTTCAGAAATATATCATATGAGACTTTGTCAAATGCCTGCATCATTCAATCCAGATACAGCATAGGAAGAAAGTGCAACATGTCTCTAAATAGATATGAAATTGAAAATTGGAAGCTTAGCTGTCACTTGCCAATAAGAACACAAGAATTTATGTGGATGTGTCTCTGGCTTACTTGAGGAGAAAGGCTACAAGGGAAACAAGAAATATGTCTCTGCATGGAAAGAGAAGAGGAAAATTTGGGGGGAGTGCCATGGAATGAGAAGGGAAATATATCAGAGTAATGGAGAGTGACCAGCACATGGCTTAAAGATATACAAGTAACTCCAAAAATAAGAAGTAGTTAGTTGAGGACCTCCAGGGTGGGAGGGACAAGATTTTAGGTGTTAGGAAACACACAACAAAGATGGTGGTTCCCAAATAAGACTATTTTCCACCACTTTGGTCATTATGAGTGAAAACAGAACATCCAAAAGAACATGAATTGATAGGGTAGGAAAGGTGTGGCTGGTCAGCTGCATCTGCCAGCTACTGACAATGTTGTTATATATTGTTTTCTGTTAATTGAGCTTCATGTAACACTGTGGCAAGGGTGTAAATTGTGTAAAAATATGATGCTTAGGGGAAAAGCAAGCTACTTGCCTCAGTACAACAGATATTTCTAGCTGTAACATATACTAAAATAAAGTATTCACAGTAACTTAATTTGGATCTTTTGTTCTATCAAAAATCAGCACAGAGTTTTCAGTAGGAAATAATAGTATTCTGTCAAAACTGTTGGTCATAACTCAGTTCCTGGTGATCACTACATTTTTTTCTTCTCACCCATAATTATTTTTTGGTAATTAGTTCTAAAGTCTTGACCAAACTTTACATTAAGATCACATTTTGTAAGTTTTTCAATTTCCCCTCATTATTTTGAAACTAAGGACTATATTTTCAACCTCTATTTTAATAGACTTTATATATTTTTAAAATATATTTTTATTGATTTCAGAAAGGAAGGGAGAGGGAGAGAGAGATAGAAACATCAATGGTGGGAGAGAATCATTGATCAGCTTCCTCATGCACGCCTCCTACTGGGTATCGAACCTGCAACCAAGTACATGCCCTTGACCAGAATCGAACCTGGGACCCTTCATTCCGAAGGCCTACACTCTATCCACTGAGCCAACCAGGTTAGGGCTAGAGCAGTTTTATATTCACAGCAAAACTGGATAGAAAATTCAAAGAATTTCTATATACCACCTGACCCTGCACATGCGTAGCCTCTCCAACTGTCAACATTCCCCACCAGAGTGGTATATGTTATGATCAATGACACACCATTATCACCCAAAGTTTATAGTTTACATTAGGATTCTTTGTTGGTGTTGCAAATTCTATGGGTTTGAACAAATGTATAAAGACATGTATCCACCATTATGGCAGCATACAGAATAGTTTCACTGCCCTGAAAACCTTCTGTGCTCCACCACTGATAGTTTTTATTATCTCCATCATTTTGCCTTTTCCAAAGTGTCATAGAGTTGTAATTGTACAGCATGTAGCCTTTTTAGATTGGCTTCTTTCACTTCAAAATAGGCATTTAAGAGTTCTCCATGTCTTTTCAGGGCTTGATAGTGCATTTCTTTTTAGTGCTAATAATATTGCTTTGTCTGTATGTATCGCAGTTTATTCATCCATCCACCCACTGAAGGATACCTTGATTGCTTCTAAGTTTTGGAAAGGATGAGTAAAAGTTTTATAAACATTCATGTATAGGTTTCTTGCAGAATTAACTTTTCAACCCATCTGGGTAAATACCAAGGGGTGTAATTGCTGGATCGTATGGTAAGAGTATGTTTAGTTTTTAGGAAACTGACAAACTGTCTTCCAAAATACTATTTTTGCATTCCCATCAGCAATAAGAGTTCCTGTTGCTCCATGTCCTTGTTGGATTTTCATAATTTTAATCAGTGTGTAGTGGTATCTCTTTGTTTTTTTAAATATCCAATTCCTTATGACATATGATGTTGAGCATCTTTTCATGTGCTTATTTACTGTCTATATATACTATCTTCTTTGAGCAAGTGTCTGTTCAGTTCTCTTACCTGTTTCTTAAAATGTGGTAAGAACACATAACATGGCCCTAGCCAGTTTCGTTCAGTGGAGCATCAGCCTGCGGACTGAAGGGTCTTGGTTTGATTTTGGTCAAGGGCATGCACCTTGGTTGCAGGCTCCTCCCAGGCCCAGGCCTGGTCGGGGCTCCTGCTGGAGTCAACCAATCGATGTGTTTCTCTCACATCAATATTTCTCTGTCTTTCCCCCTCTCTTCCATACTCTCTCTAAAAATCAATGGAAAATATCCTTGGGTGAGGATTTAAAAAAAAAAAAAAAGAACACATAACATGAGATCTACCCTTGCAACAAAAATCTAAGTGAATAATATAGGATTTCTAGCTATAAGCACTACATTGTAGCAGGTCTCTAGAACTTATTCATCCTGTGTAACTGAAACTTTATGCCTATTGAACAACGCCCACTTTTCCCTCTTCTCAGCCCCTGACAAGCACTGTTTCACTATTTTAGATTCCTCATTATAAGTGGAATCATACTGTATTTGTTCTTCTGTGACTGACTTATTTCACTTAGCATGATGTACTTCAAATTTATACATGTTGTTGTATATGGCAAGATTTCCTTCTATTTAAGGCTGAATAATATTCCATTGTATGTATATACCACATTTTATTTGTCTATTAATCTGTTAATGAACATTTAAGTTGTTTTCATTCTTGACTATTGTGCATGATACTGCAATGAAGATGCAAGTGTAGATTAATTGTTGAGATCCTTATTTCCATTTTTTAAAAACAAATACCCAGAGTGGGATTGCCAAATCATATCGTAGTTTTAATTTTTGAAGAATCTCCATATGTTTTCCATAGCAGCTGCACCATTTTATGATCCCACCAACAGTGTACAAGTATTTCAATTCTATATATCTTGGCTAAACCTTGTTATTTTTTTAATAATAGTCATCCTACCAGGTGTGAGGTGATATCTTATCATGGTTTAGATTTGCATTTCTCTAATGATTAATGATGTTATGCACTTTTTAGAGTTCCTCTCCCATACTCTATAAGTCTTTTTTTTTTTTTTTTTTTTTTTTTTTATTATTATTTTTTTTTTTTTTATTTTTCGCTTAAAGTATTACAAAGGGTATTACATAAGTGTCCTTTTTTTTCCCCCCCGCCCTTGACACACCCCTACCCTCCCTTACCCCCCAGTGTCTTATGTCCATTAGTTATGCTTATATGCATGCATACAAGTCCTTCGGTTGATCTCTTACTCCCCTCCCTCCTGCCCCCCAGCTCTCTCTGGCCTTCCCACTGCAGTTTGGCAATCAGTTTGAGGCAGCTCTGCCTCTGTATCTATTATTGTTCAAAAGTTTGTAATGGTCTTTATTATCCATGAATGAGTGAGATCATGTGGTATTTTTCCTTCATTGACTGGCTTGTTTCACTTAGCATAATGGTCTCCAGTTCCATCCATGATGTTGCAAATGGTAGGAGTTCCTTCTTTTTAACAGCAGCATAGTATTCCATACTCTATAAGTCTTCAAAGATCATCAAGAAGGATCTCATCCATAACTTTTCTCAATATGAATATAATTCATCTGGTTAGAAGACTTGAACCCATTGAGTTAACTACATACTTTCCTCTCTTTCATCACTTTTATTGGACTAAAAATCTTGCTTTCTAAAGTTTTATTAAGTCCAGTACAAAAACCAATATCTTTGACAAGGAGTAGGGGGACAAATGGTATCTGAGTAATTCTGATCTTTTTTTAAAATCAGATGTTAACATAATATATGGCCCAAGCATTTTCCCCACATGAATCGCATATGTGAGTGGTTCTCAAAGGATAAATCTTGGTAAGATATCTTATAATGGAAATCAGAGGACCTGAATTTTAATTCCACATCCCTCCTTGGGCTCACATTTGCTCTTATGATTTTTGGCAAGTTGCTTACCTTCTATGGATGCTAGTGTCGAATAAGTTGGGGCAAATGATGCCTAGTATTTTTTTTTTTTTACAAATTATACGGTTCTAAAGGTCTATTAGAATGTGAAATCTGTGTAGTCATAGATGCTCACTGCTTTTATGTTACCCATTATCCCTACAGACATCTTAGGCTCCTTTTGTGTTCTTCCAATTTTTTCCCTTTCATCCTGTACATTTCTAGTTGTATTTTAGCAGATTCATGTCAGTGATTATCGATGACAATTGAATCATAGGATCATATAGTTGCATCTCTCACAACATATTCACAGTGAGAAAAGCCAGAAAATTACAGTCATTTGCAAAGGTATAAAAAAGTTACGAGTAACATCAAGTGAAAAATAAATACTCATCAATAAAAATACTGATGTAAAGTTTGGACATATCTCATTGCTACGCCTGTAGACATAGACTATTAGAATGTTAAATGTTGCAGGTGAAAAATTGATGTTCTGGGAGGTGGAGACCAACTTTTCCTCTCTCCTCTGGTTTCCAAGAGAAAAAAATTTTCCCTGCACTCTTCTTTTATTTGTCTGTTCCCTGACCTATTAATTCTGGTGACTTACTTGACTGATGAATTTGGGAACATGAACTGAGCATGTGTAACTGAGCTTCTTTCCCCTTCTCGTCCCTTGGTTGTTAGCAGATTACAAGGAAGCATGTGGTCTTGTCTAGTTCTTTATCCAAGTTTTACAGAGACAGGCTTTCATAAGCATACCTATGGTTGTATAGTATTGGATAGATAAATGACTAATTATTTGGTGTAATATTAAGAAAGCCACATTCTCCAAATTAGCTTAATCAGTAATAAAGTTGATGTGTTTATCTCCATATGTATAACTTCTCTATTTTTAAGTTGGTTCCAAACTCAAGCTAAGAAAGGGGGAGTTATATGGTGACCCTCTAGAGCAGTGGTTCTCAACCTTCCTAATGCCGCGACCCTTTAATACAGTTCCTCATGTTGTGGTGACCCCCAATTTCATTGTTACAAATTGAACATAATTAAAGCATAGTGATTAATCACAAAAACAATATGTAATTTTATATGTGTTTTCCGATGGTCTTAGGCGACCCCTGTGAAAGGGTCATTTGACCCCAAAGGGGTCGCGACCCACAGGTTGAGAACCGCTGCTCTAGAGCCCTTATAATCAGAAAATGGAACTCCTACAAACGTAGAAAACACATGAGACCTCTGTGGACTCCATTGTGTACCTGGGAAGTCATTTCAAGAAATGTCTTATCAGAGCAGAAAGGTTATCTATTTTCCTGGCCAAGACTTCATGGCCTGATGAAATACTTTTTTATTATTCCCATGAACAGACTGAAATGCCTGCTGAGTGACTATTTGGTACTGGGCACTCCAGTAATGTTGGAAAACTCCCACCAAAACACACACACATGGCATGGATGGAACTGGAGAGCATTATGCTAAGCGAAATAAGACACACACACACACACACACACACACACACACACACACACAAGATCTGGTTTTATGAAAAACCATGGACTTGTGCTTGGCTATACTGGGGCCTTCCACATAAGCCTGTAGGCTTTTTGAATAAGGAAAAGATGTGTCCAGAGGTATATCAGCACTGTCACATTAAATGAGATGGCCTGGGTTGAAATGTGAGGATCCTTACACACTCTAATGGACTATTACTTCTAGACTGAATGGGCTAGTTGTCAAAAAGGACTTCCCTTAGCGTAAATTTTTCTCTCCTTAGTTTTATTATCTGTGCTCTGAATTTAGGAGAAAACCATTCTATCCCTAACCTCCTAAAGTGCAGTTAAGAGAATGTTCCTATAAACTTATTTCAGAAGAAAAAAAACTACTTTGATGACTACAGTAGAATGACTCCAGTACCCTTCAGAATGGATAGAAGAATCCATGCTGAGTAAGATGCTGGCCTGTCTACTTGTGATTTTGTTATGTTAATCTATAAAGTATCCAATTCTAATGTCCTATATTTCTGGCTGAAGAAATCCCTTATAGAATATTTAGCAAATTAACAGTCTGTGTCCCTTTGCTAGAGATCCCAAATCAGTCCTTTCCATTGAAGCAAAAAAAAAAAAAAAAAAAGGACTAAAAGTGAGAAAGAAAAAAATATCTATACTGGTAAGGAACTGAAAAGAGTTGCTTTTGGATGTGGTAGAATTTTTAGTGAAGCCCTCTAGGTTGGACACTTCTTAGTGAAATGTTTTTTTAAGTTATTAATTCATCTATTTTTATGAGTCTATGAAGATGCTTAATTTCTTTTTAAATCTCTTTCAGTGTTTTGTGTTTTCCTAGGAATATGTCCACTTTATCTAAGTTATATAATTTGTTGGCATATTCTTGTTCATAATATTCCCTTATAATCCTTTTTATTTCTATATGGTTGGTAGTGATAATGTCTCTTTCTTGTATTCGTTATTTGAGTCTTCTCTTTTTCCTCCTTGATCAATCTATGTAAAGGTTTGTCGATTTTGCTGATATTTTCAAAGATCCACGCTTTGAATTAATTTGCTCTGCTTCTTTTATTCTCTATTAATTTCTCTTTTAATCCTTATACTTTCATAAATATGTCATTCACATCCTTGGCCTTCTTTCCTTTACTGTAACATCATCCTTGTAGTGCCTATTGATTTGCCCATGGCCTTGAAAGTAATACATTTAGGAAATAAAGAAGATAGAGTTGTGTAGCCTGAAGAATTCACATTAAGGAAGTTTGTCCTGTGTAAGAGATAAGTTTATTCAATTGGATCCTAGAACATAAATTCAAACAAAAGGTGGAAATTACACAGGATTAGATTTCAAATCAATTATAAAGAACTTTGTAAACCATTGAAGCTGTATAATTTTATTGTACATGTGAGGAAACAGACCCAGAGTGGGGAAGAGAATTTCATAAAGTCATATATTGAGTTAGTAGTAGAATCAAGAGCTTTCAAGCCTACAGCTACACAAAAGCCTGGATGTAGTCTTGCCTCTGAATGAAGGTTCTTTGTGAAGAAAGCTACTGCAATGTTGAAAGTTAAGTTCCCTCAGTTTAGACTTGTCATTAAGTGATTGTTCAAAGTCACTTTTTATTCATGAATGCAGTAGCTAACTCTTTGCAGGCCAATCACTTGTGCATAATCCCCAGTCCCTGACTTTGCTGCCCTAACTGCTTTTTTGGTGGATAGGGATACGGGAGATTAGTTCTTTCCTTTTTCTTTCTTTCTTTCTTTCTTTCTTTCTTTCTTTCTTTCTTTCTTTCTTTCTTTCTTTCTTTCTTTTTTTAGTTTAAATATATAGTTACTTTTTAAAAATTTTTTTTATTGATTAAGTTATTACATATGTGTCCTTATCCCCCCATTACCCCCCATCCCCCCACTCATGCCCTCACCCCCTTGTTGTCTGTGTCCATTGGTTAGGCCTATAGCGATTAGTTCTTTCAATCAGCCAGTATCACACTGTAAAATTATACAAATGACCTCTGTGAGATCTGTTATTAATATTTGATAACCCTAATCTGATCACATCTATATATATAAAAGCCTAAGCGACTGTCCAACCATCCGACCGGTAGTTATGATGCACACTGACCACCTAGGGGCAGACACTCAACGCAGGAGCTGCTGAGCTGTGGTGACTTGGCAGCTGTGGTTCTTGGGTGATGCACCCAGAACCAGAGAGGAGGGAGCCCGATTCCAGGGTGTGTCACCGAGAAGCACCCTCTCGCAATCCGGGACCCCTTGGGGGATGTCAGAGAGCCGGTTTCAGCCTGATCCCCACAGGCCAGACCGAGGGACCCCACCAGTGCACAAATCTGTGCACTGGGCCTCTAGTATCTTATATATATTAAAGGCTATGCTAAGTGTCTGATGGTCTGACCAGTTGCTATGATGTGCACTGACCACTAGGGGGCAGACATTCAACACAGGAGCTGCTGAGCTGCAGTGACTTGGCAGCGGCGGTTCTCAGGTGATGCACCCCAAAACCAGAGAGGAAGGAGCCCAATTCCTCGCTGGGCCGAGTAATTCCACCTTCATCCATGGGTTATGTTGTTGCTGGGGCACTGTCGGCCCCGAATTTGGTTTACTGCACACTTGCATTTGCGTTCCACACCCTGTACAACAGCAACTTTGCAGCATGCCCTCTCGCACTCTGGGACCCCTCAGGGGATGTCAGAGAGCCAGTTTTGGCCTGATCCCCGCAGGCCAGGCCGAGGGACACCACCTGCCAGAAGAACCCCGCTCACTCTGCAGATGCCCGGGAGGGTCCAGGAGAGGTTGGCTCCAGGGCGTGTCCAACCCATCTCACCCAGTCTCGCCCCGCTGGCCACCTTCTAATTAATTTCCTTTCTTTTCTTTTTCTTTTTTAAATTCTTTATTAGTTAAGGTATTACAAATGTGTCCTTATCCCCCCTATTAACCTCCCCCCAACTCATGCTCTCATCCCCCTGTTGTCCGTGTCCATTGGTTTGGCTTATATGCATGCATACAAGTCCTTTGGTTGATCTCTTCCCCTTACCCCAACCCTCCCCTACTTTCCTTCTGAGGATTGATAGTCCGATCACTGTTTCTCTGTCTTTGGATCTGTCCCTGTTCATCAGTCTATGTTGTTCTCTATAATCCACAAATGAGTGAGATCATGTGGTATTTATCTTTCTCTGACTGGCTTATTTCGCTTAGCATAATGCTCTCCAGTTCCATCCATGCTGTTGCAAAGGGCAAGAGTTCCTTCTTTTTTACCGCAGCATGGTATTCTAATTTCCTTTCAATGTGCACGAATCCATGCACCAGGTCACTAGTAATTAATAAACACAGAAATGTATCTTTGTCTTAGATTTTCTGCTGTATTTTTACTCTTTCAGCCAGGCCTTTTATCCTCTTTTTCTTCTTGTATTTTGTTTATGCCTATATTTTTTATTTTATATTACAGTCATGGGCCAAATAACAATGTTTTGGTCAATGATGGACCACATATATGACGATGGTCCCTTAAGATTATAATGGAGCTGAATTTACTGTAATACATGGAAGGGTATGTGGGTTCAGGAGGAATTTTTTTCTTTATAGCAGCAATACCTGTGGGGCTTGACAATAGATTCCATCTTACTCACAGCACCTCAATTTTGAGTGCACAGATTACATCCCAATCAGTCAGCCACTGACCTGTTTCAACACAGAGGAGCCTATCCCCCCCAGAACTACATATTAAGAGGGTGTTACAGCCCTCCCAGATCCAGCCTGATGGTCTTCAGGGTACATTGCTGTAAATTCTCTGGGGAGGATCTAAGATCCTGTACAAGGACACAGGTCGACAGGAGCTACCTTAACAAGTATTAGGTGACACTGCCATTTAAGTAAAAGCTTCCTGTGGTAGAGAGGAGCCAGCCTGTCCCGTACTTTTAAATATATATATAAATACTAGAGGCCCGGTGCCCAAAATTTGTGCACGGGTACGGTCCCTAGGCCTGGCCTGCGATCAGGGCCATCTTCTCCAGCTATCCAAAGCTGGCCCTGCCCCCCGCGCCACCCACCCCCAGTTCCCCGTTTGCCATCGGGTGATCGGTGCCTGATGGCTGGGGGAAGGAACCGAGAGGTCGGCTGTTCCCGCCCGCTCACTGGCCCCACCCTCTCCATGGGTGGCCATCAGGTGATCAGAACCTGCCAGCCGGGGAGAGGGACCAAGAGTTGGTCAGTGCGCCTCATAGTGACTGGTCCAGTGGTTGTTCTGCCGTTAGGGTCAATTTGCATATTACTCTTTTGTTATATAGGATAGAGGCCTGGTGCACAGGTGGGAACCGGCTGACCTGCTCTGAAGGGGGCCCTGGATCAGGGTGGGGGGTCCCCTTTGGGGGGCAGGGCTGGCCTGGGCAAGGGGCTGCGGGAGGT